>NC_140956.1:93164277-93204277 GCF_014529385.1 Adiantum capillus-veneris | reverse complement strand
CTCTCCACCTTTGAAGGTGTTTGAGGTTTTGGGATTGAGGCCAGGGACAAGTTAATGTTTTCGTAGGTAGTTACGGGCATAACTCTGGTGCATGAAGTTTATCTTCATTGCATCAACAAGGTCTCATGGAACACAAAGCATGTATTGTACCAAGTCTCTCTTCATGGGAGAATCTATAATAAAAAAGCCTTTTGGAGGGGGGACCGGCTCCAAGTAAATCCGTTGGTCCTCAACTATTGTCAATTTCTCTAACTTTCTCTCTCTTTTACAAGTATTGTTCATGCCAAGCTAATTATGTATAATGTTCATTTTGATACCTTTAATCAAGTGCTCTCCTTATGCTATTTAATAATTCTCTTAAGGAAATGCTCACTATTATTACTTTAATTTCCCTACAATCAATGTATTAGCCATATTCTGTTATGTTGTATCAGAGCTACTGGTTTCTCTTTTCTTGCTTAAGAAGAGAGGTCCTTAAGTTTTCCATGAAGGGTTGGACCTGCTTATTGCAAGAGGATTAGTGGGATAGAGATTTATTATCTCCGTTGAAAAGAACTTAGTTTAAGGTACATCCTTGGGAACTATAGACTTAATAATGGAGTCTTTTGGGGCTTGCCTTTGGATTAACCATTATTGAGCTACTAGCAAGCTCAACAGGAACCATAATCAACCGAGCAATGTTAGACCCTCTCCACTATTCTTTGTAATCAATAGTCTCTAAACCACAGGTTTGGTTGCTTGAGAGCTAATTTTCAAAATTAAATAAGAGTAGTAACTAAAGTTTTGAGTTTCCAAAGCACAAAGTAGCATACATATAAATTTAGTTAGCATGGCTGACAACAAGAAAGAGAATAGAATGAATATTGACAACTTTGATTTTGCACATGAAGGTGCTATTAATGATACCCCATCTTGTTACTAGGTTGCAACAACAAGCTATGGGAAAACCTACTTGCAAGCTAAAGTTAACCAAAAACTTCGCACTCATGGGATTCTCCAAACTCAACAAGCGGAGAGAGAGATTAGGAAGCCTCTTGTAGAGACTTCCAAAATAATACTCACTCCGGTAAGAGAAGGAGAGGAACCCTATGAAAGAAAAACAAGTGAATCTCCAAATTCTTCAGAGGATGTGGCCCCACAAAGATGGCGGTCTCGACGATTCCCAACTCCTCCCAAGAGGAAAAGATCATCATATAGTCCTTCTCCTCATCACTCTGAGAGGAAAGAGAGGAATCAAAAGAAGAAAAAGGCGAGAAAGAGGTCACCCTCTCCATCTTCATCATCTTCCTTGTCTTCTAATGAAAGCACTGGTTCTTCTCCTAGAGAGTACAAGAGGAGAGAAAATTGCAAATCGTATGCTGCTTGGAAAAGGTCCTACAAGCTTAATAAGTTCAAGGAGGGAGAAAAGAGAATCTCTTTTCTCACCTATGATGGCACCTTTGGTGCTACGGACAAAGTTTTGGTCTTCATCCAACAATTTGATGCAACCTTTGGAGATGAGGGATTCACGGAGTCCTCCAAGCTACACCATGTAGCTATGCATTTTCAAAAATCTACCCGACTATGGTGGGTTAGTCTATGAGGTAATGGCAAAGCTCCCAAGAATGGTAAACTCTACAAATTTCCATAATGAGAAAGTTTCTTGCTAGCGATGCCAAAGATAAAGTGCTTATCGAATGGAAAAGTTTGAAGTAACTCCCAATGAGTCTATCCACAGGTATGTGGACAAGTTTTGGGATTTACATCTCAAAGCTATTGTCTACCAAAAGATAGACTTTGCCAAAAAAAATCAACAATTTTGTGTGGGAGTACCTAAAGATACGGCTGAGTATGTTAACTCTCAAAGTCCTAGGATCATCACTGAAGTGATTTAACATACTATGGTCACTTTACGAATCAGTTTCCAACAAGGGCTAAAAGGAATTTTAAGCACATGAAAACTAAAACCAAAATGAACCTAGAGAGAAGAAAAATGTTCAAAATTCTTCCCAAGGCAATTCTAGCAACAACAACAACAATAAGACCAAGGAGAAAGGAGTTTACAAAGGTAGAAATAAACTATCTCTTGAAGAGTTAGATGCTTTTCGCAAAGACCATAAATGTTTCAAGTGTGGAGAGAAAGGACATGGCTATCGTTCTTGCACCAAAGGAATTCACTCAATGAGACTCCTAGAGCTTCCATGATCAAAGCTCCAAAAGAGGATAATCATTGCAAAGGATCATCCCTTTCGTATGCTTGTTGAAAGGTGAGGGAGCATGATGCCTTTATCCTTTCTGACCCTAGCTCTACTCACAACTTCACATCAAAGGAGTTGGCCACTAAGCTGGAACAATCTTTGGAGATGGGAGATACGATGACTGCCGATGGAGCTTTCAAGCGATAACAAGCCTTTGTTACTCCCTTGATTGAGAAATTGAGGCTTCATGTCCAAAGCTACATCAACAAGGAAGAATTTTTCATCTCCCCTCTCCAACATGAGGATGTTATCCTAGGGGCACCATGGTTCAACCGCATGGCTGCCAATATGAAGTTCCCTGAAAGAAGAATTTATTTCAACTACAAGGAAAATAACATGTATATAGATGCTAATGAGTCGAGCCATACTATACCTCCTGTAAATTCACCTTCTTTTGATAAGTCAATGAAAAGCTCAATTTCGGGGTATTGATTTTTGTCAAAGAGTCCATGAATGATCGTAATGTTTAATCGAATAAAAATCATAAGAATCACAAGAGGAATTAGACTTGTCTAATTTCTTAAATGGATTCCAAGATGTATTTATTGATGACATCCCTAGAGAGTTACCTCCAAAACGAGGGGGTGATGACCTTAAAATAGAACTTCTACCTGGGAGCTCACCGCCTAATAAACCTACTTATTGAGTTTCCCAAGCTCAACAAGAGGAGATTATGAGGCAAGTACATGAACAGTTGGATAAGGGGATGGTGAGGCTTAGTTCCTCTCCCTTTTGTGCACCCGTCCTAGTAGTGCAAAAGAAAGACGACACATACCGTATGTGTGTTGACTATAGAGCACTAAATAGGATTACTATTAAGAACAAATTTCACGTACCATGAGTAGAAGATTGTATTGATAAGCTACAAGGCTCTACCTACTTTAGTAGGATTGACCTTAAAAGTGGTTGCCATCAATAAGGATAGTCAATGAAGATATAGTAAAGACCACATTTTGTACAACATTTGGTCTTTATGAATATATTGTCATGCCTTTCGGCTTGACAAATGCTCTGGCCACATTCAACTGCCTAATGGACAAAATTTTTATGCCCTACCGCAAGTTCACTAGAGTATTCTTTGATGATATCATCATCTACTTCAGTTCTTCCGAGGAGCATAAGCAACATCTCTAGGCAATCTTTCAAGCTTTGAGGGAGAATAAACTTTTCATTAATCAAAATAAGAGTGAATTTTTCCTTCAAGAGATTCAATACTTTGGTCACATTACCTCTCAAAATGGTATCTGTATGGATCCATCAAAGTTAGAGGTAATAAAAGCATGGCCTAACCAAAGGAATCTACATGAGCTACAAAGATTTATTGGTATGTGTGCATACTATAGAAGCTTCATAGAAAAATTCTCACAAATAGCAGGACCATTACATGACTTAACAAAGAAGAACATTGAGGATTCATGGACTGCAAAAGAGTAAAATGCTTTTGAGAAGCTCAAAGAGAGGCTTATCTCTCAACTTTTGCTTATGCTATCGAATCTCTCAAAACCATTTGAGGTCCAATGTGATGTTTGTGGAGATTGCCTTGGACCTGTTTTGCTTCAAAAAGGGCATGCCATAGCATACGAGAGTCGAAGACTCAATTCCGATGAGCGAGTGTGTTTGGCGGACGAAGCAACAAGCGGCCGTTTTCAGAGAAGGATCATAAACCATTGTAAAATTATTTTGTAAGGAAGCATCTCTAAGCCTAGAATTTGTCAAAGGATATATGATTATTCTTATGGGAGCAATTGTATATTATCTAGAGCCAGTTAGATGTTTATGAGCTTATGGCCGGACAAGCCATTTGTAAAGACCTAATCTATAAAGGTCATTTTTTGTAAGTTTGAAGATAATCTTTTTGATGGAGAACTGAGAAGACAACGTACGTTTGAGAGCTCCTTCTTGTTCAAACTCGTAATCTTCGCCATTGCGGCTACGGTAATCCAAATTTAGATTTGTTGATTGCATTGTGTTCCTCTCATCTTGCTCTTCCATTCAAGTGTAATCATTCAAGATTCGGTGTACGTTTTCAACTACAAGTTTGAGGCCTTAAATCGCTGTTTTGAGTGTCTATATGCGTGTTTTATGTTGTTTTGACCCTAGGAGGGGCTTTAGGGACCCTAAAACGACCTAGTAGGATCACCTGTTCGCTGTTTTTGTTGAATTTGGGACGAACGATCTCGATCGTTGTACCTCTCCAAAATGCTGTGACAGTGATAGGATATGTTCTTGATAATCCCCTGTAGCTTCCCTTCAAGTTTCGTGCAATTCCGATATGATTTGCATGGTAAACGGGCGTGATGACTGAAGGACGGTGTAGGAGGACATAGGCAGATTACTTGGCGGTGATGCATTTGATTTACTTGTAGAGTTAGTAGTTGCATCTCTTCGAGTTCACTTCATTAGGATTGACACCCTAATGAGTTTCCATGCCTCATCCGAGTCGCTTCCCCTGTATTGATAAATTATGTTGATGCTTGAGAGCTATGCTATGGACGTCCGTTGCGGCGACCCGCAAACATTGGCACCGCTGCCGGGGAATGCACCTTAGGTGATGAGTGACCGAGTGCGCAGTTAGACTCCTTAAAAAAGATCAATCCAAAAATCCATTTTACACCTCAGTTAGGCTGCTAGACAAGGGTTTAGAGCTTAGTGGACTCTAGAGCCAGTGGACCGGCTAGATCCTCTCTTAAGAGATTTAGGGAGATGTAAGTGAGTGTGTTAAAGCATTTTTGCTCTTCAATTTCTCTAATTCGATTGAGTACTGAAATCTCACCCGAAATCCGTCGTGTTTGTTTTGTTTGATTCATTTCCTTATGATTTTTCAGTTCTGTACTTAGGAGTAGGATAGGCAGATCACATTCCAATCAGATTTGGGGCAAAAGTTAGAGTTGATAAACCAGAAAACCATAACTTTGGCCTAAAAAAGCCCTAAGACTCTGAAATTCTGGAAATCTGACCAAACAGGGTTGATATTGATTCAAATCACAAAGTGGTAGCACAAAACACTAGGAAACACTTGTCAGAGGGAGCATACAAAATTTCATTAGATTTGGCCCAGGTACTACGATCGCGATCGGTGTACCTCAGTGTCAGAATTGTACAAGATTTGACATGTGCCTTTCTGATAAGATTCTAAACAACTTTGTCTAAAGTAACCACACCCAAAAACATCAAAAATCAAGGAAATCAGGCCACTTGGGTAAAACTAGCCTAACAGACCCAAAAAGTGCAAAATATTGGCTTTTGGTGATCCAAATGCAAAAAGACTTTGGGGATAGCCTTAAAACATCAGTGTCTACAAGCATGCCAAATTTGGTTTGATTTGGGCTCAGAAGTACGATTGCGATCGGTGTACCTAAGTGCCAGATTTGGACCAGATTTCATATGTGGGATCCTCAGGTGTATACAAACATAAAAGTTTAAAGGACCTAGAGCCAGAAACCTCAAAATACCTGTCAAACCATCTGAATATAGATCCAAGTCAAAAATTGCTAAACTAGCTTAGAAATTGACTTTCAGTAGACCAAAACACATCAAAACTGGGAAGGAACCATAGAAAGGGATAGCTTGTACACAGGACAACCCCAAGCATCTCTCAAATCCCAAATCAAACATCAAAATCAAGTCAAACTGATAAATTTGGGAAAACAGGCACTTCCAACCAAGAAATGGTAAAAACTTGACTTTTTTGAGTCCAAATACAAAAGTGTCTGGTAGGTAGTCTTAAAATAGTCTAGTGAACAATCTGGTGAAGTTTCATCTAATTTGGGCTTAGAACTACGATCGCGATCGGTGTACCTCTGGCCGAGATCTGCTCATTTTTGACCTGTTCATAGACCTAGACTATTTAAGATACCAGGAGTTGTCAAAACTCAAATTGGACATACTGTCAATAATCTGCAAGAAAAATTGTGTTGAGATCATTTTGAAGTGTTGAATTTGCTGACAGTTGGAATGATACAATGATCTCATAGCCATCCAGTGTATTCATTTGCAGAGACCGATCAAGTAACAGTTCATGCAGTTTCGCAGGAATTGGAAGATCTTTCCATCTCCAGGTAAGAGGTTTGGATTCAGTCAGTAAATCCCACTTTCTTCATGTTTTTGAGATCGGGAAAACAAATCAACACCATACACCTGAATTTAGCGGATCAAACAAGTGTTGCATCAACAGAAGAGAGTGTAAACCAAGGGATAGTACGATCGTTAGAGCCAATCCTCGAAGAAGGCATCTCCAATACTTCTTCAGAGAGATCTTCCGAGTATTTCACAGAACACTTGGGACAAATAAAACTAAACGGAAGAGAAAACATGGCAGCAGGACCATTAGACCCCTCGGCCACACTAAAGCTATCGTTCATCAAGTATCAATATGACAACAAGCAAGGTGCTAGGATATACAAAGATGGTATGGACCGCTATTGTGTGAAAATAGAAGATAGACCAAGTGAGTTCAGGGACTTAGTGCCTGTGAGCTATAGCGATGATAGGTACCTAGATGACGAGGGTATCATGTACTTGGTAGTCCTAAATCCTAACATTGTAGACAAGTGGGGATTGATGGACACAAAAGCCAAAATAGACGAGGAACATGAGGAAAAGGCACCAACAATGAGCTTACCTAATGCAAGATTAAGACGAGAAAACGAAACGTTGAGAATAAACACGGATAATGTCTACTTGGGGTTATACAAGTATAATAATGGAGAGCAAGATCTCTATTATAGATGCGAGGAACCTTACGTCAGGGAGATGACTGAGCGAAAAAGACTTTATGTCTTCACCTACACAGAGGGAGCGGAAACGAAAATTGCAGCATACGACAAGTATGGAAGACGATATGCAGCAATCAATAAAAAAGAGTTGGAAGGATATACGTACTTTGGGGGACCACTTCATCAGTATTATGTCACTCCAAGTCCACTAAGACCAGCGCCTACAACTTTCATGCCAGAACCGTTGACCACAGGTGGAGGGAGGACTCATGTAGCTGATTCTTTCAGTCGACCTCATTATTCGATGCCAAGCCCCATGGGAACATTACATTCCAGAGAATCAATGGATACGAATCGAGGTAGTGCAGTTCCTATCTCTACACATATGGCTGTAGGTCTGACATTTACAGCCACCCCATCACATTTGCCTCCTAGTAGTAGATTTGGGGCGGGGGAGCCAACGAGAGCAACCTACGACCTCTATGATGCACGAGAACGATTAAGTCGAGATACGGGAGCAATGAGATTGACCGCAGACCATAGACGGATCAGGCCATCCCAAGTAGCGAAGTGCATGCCGAAGAAGTATAGCTGATCGGGGGATCCATATGCCCATGTATCGCTCTTCAAGAAAGTCTCAAGAGCAGAACAGATCACTGATTTCCATACTCAATACGAGGGATTCGGGCTGACCTTGGAAGGGACGGCCTTAACATGGTTTCAACCTTTAAACCCTGAAACTTGTCCGAATATTGAACATGTATTGCGCGAGTTCGCGGAAGAATTCTCAAAATGGGGTATAAAGCATAATATTGTATCACAGATATATGCTTTTAAACAAAGGGAGAATGAAAAAGTGAAGGAAGCAACCTTGAGATTCAAGCAATACATTGAGAGGCGCCCGAGGAGGGAATTACCGCAAGACGAGAGATTGTATGTGCTCTTCGTTGAAGGACTTAGGAATGAAACCTTGAAAAAGGACCTTCACTTGAAGGCCTATAGTACATTTCAATAGGTTACAAGGGAAGCGTTATATCTTGTCGATAACTGCAAAGCATATGGGGAAGTGTTAGAGGATACTGATTCAGTAACCAATGGCTCTTCATCGATTAAAAGCGAACCCTCTACCAAGAAAGATGCTCAGGCATCCTTGATGCCGACAGCTGATCAATTGATAAAGGAGGTCACGAAGAGAATGCAGCAACATATGAGATCAGATCTGGTGATGAGACAGACTCAGACGAGGAAGTGTGACATATGCGGGGGGGATCATCCGACGCCGTGGTGCACACAACAACCGAAAGCACCAGTTGCGAATGGGCGAGTACTGAAATGGTGCGCCATAGAACAAAAATGGACAAATCATAGCACGGAAGAGTGTTCTTATAGCAAAAACTATGTGAGGGTAAGACCGTATGGGCCTCCACAGGACCATCCCAACCACCTCCTCCAAGATATCAAGTTGGACCAAATATGAATCTGGTAGCAGGAGCAGATAGACCTCAACCTGTGTTGGGTCAACAGCCTCCATTACCACAGGAAAAAAGGGCCATGATTAGGTATGCTCAACCTTGTGAAGCATCACCAGGAACAAATAGTTCACTTCAAGTTTCTTATTACAAGGAACCGAATGAGCCTTACGCAACAGAACCTGAATCACAAATATACGCAAACGAAGCCTATCAACCGTGGGAAAATAGCGAGGGTATGGCACCACCATCATATGCATCACAACCTTCGAGAGATCAATATTTGGTAGACGAAAGAACGTTAATGTTCATCGTGAACCAGAATTACAAACCAAGAGGATATCCTAATAGAGCAGGACAACCTATGGGACCACCTCCTCAAAATCAAACACCAATTGGACAGTGCTATAGTTGTGGAAGTATAGATCATTGGGAGCGTAACTGTCCTTTCAAAGGCAAAAGAGTGAAATTTTTTGGGTTTTGTGACGGATGTGGTGTGAATCACATATTGCCAGATTGCCCAAAGAATCCAGACAACAAGGGAAAAGCGACTATGAATATTGTGGGGTGATACCAAGCGCAAGCAGCGGATCAGAAACCAATCCCATGATCCAAATCAATGCGATAACCAGATCCTAAGCCAAGGACTTAAGGAAAAACGAGTCCGTGGAGGAAAGGGTAGAGTTTCCTATACCCAAAGAAAATGAGAGTTTATCCGTGAGAACCCAGTGAAAATCTTGGAAGGCGAAATGAGACAGGATGAAAACAAGAAGGGTGAACAGCCAAATTTCCATGCAAAACGAATTGCATGAAACGAAGGAGCAACTCAAACAAGAGAGAGAGAGAGAGAGAGAGAGAGAGAGAGAGAGAGAGAGAGAGAGAGAGTAAAGCTGCTGAGGTTAACAACAAGCCGAGGAAAGCGTCCTCAGGAGGATCAGTCTTGGTTGACAAAGTGCTAGAGCCGTTAGATGCTCTATTACAAGCGTACAAAGCAAGGCTAAAAACAAACCAAACTTTAGAGCAGAGATGGTTAACTTATCCTCAACCAGAAGTGGAAACGAAGCGTTTGGAAATGTGTAAACACCTCATTGAAATAGCCTAGGTGTTGATGGAACCTAAGATGGTTAAAACCCCAGAACAAGAAGTGTTGATTCACAAAGAGCAAGAAAAACTAAAAACCGATGAACCAAAACAAGTAAACGAATCCAGGCCTGAAACGATATTGTCACTGGATCATCGAGTGGTGCCGAATACGACTGATGACGCTAAGTCAATGACGATAATGCCAATTCCAGAAGTTGAAGAACAATGGCCACAACACTTATGGGAAACCATTAGAAACAGAAAGCACGGAAGCGCGACGTTACAATCTGCTCTAATTCTTGAGATTAACCTGGATAACGGATTTTATCCAGCCGATATACAATCGTTGTATGGGGATGCGGAAACGGAGATTTCGGTGAAAAGCAAAGCCCAATCCTTGAAAACCCTGCCTTCATTTATAGGTGAACATGAAGAACAATCGGAGATAAGGTTAGTTCCATCCCAGATGAGAAATATTACACATACGTTTGACTCAAAAAGTCTTCAAGAGATGCTGTCGACACCTATAACATGCACAATCACTCTGTCCAAACTCTTGAGAGTCAGACCACACTTATGGAAAGACATGGGGAAACATTTGAAGCACAAAGGAGTAAAGATTCCTCTTTCGACAAACCCAACGGGAGAACAAAACAAACGAGAAGGTCAACCCAAAGCCCAACCAGTGCCCATAAACAAGGTCGGAGATTACTATGAAGGCGAGGAGGGTAACACAACCTTACCTGTTGAATATTAGGATATAAAAATGATAGCTATCCTAGATAGTGGAGCAGGAGTGGCGATTGCTACAAAGAAAATCTGGGAGAAATGGGGCCATCCAGCTCTCAAGAAAACGAGAATGAACTGCAACTTGCAAATGGGTATGTAGAGAGACCATTGGGAATCCTGGACCAAATAGTTGTAACTTCGTGTGGAATTAACTATGAGAACACCTTTGCTGTGGTGGTTTTCAGGAAAACGAACAACTTTGACATTATTTTGGGACGACCATTTATGCGTCATTCCGGGTGATGGCTTTTGGTTTAACGAATGCACCAGCCACATTTCAGAGGCTGATGGGTCATGCTTTTAAAGAATATCTAAGACAGTTCTTAGAAATTTACATGGATGACCTGTGCGTTCACTCTCTTGTAAGATTGGAGCACATAGAGCACTTGACCAAGGTGTTTGAAAAATACAGACTATATCAGATTTTCCTGAATCTAGAGAAATGTGTCTTCATGGTAAGACAAGGCAAAATATTGGGACATATAGTGTCCAAAAATGATATTTCGACAGACATGGAGAAGATCAGCGTCATTGTTGATCTACCACGACCAGTAAAGATGAAAGAGGTACAGGCATTTATGGGCCATTGTGGATATTATCGCAGATTTATCTACTCATATGCTATAATTACAAAACCACTTTACGCGCTAATAACTAAATTTGAGTGGACGGATGAGTGCAAGAAAGCTTTTCAAACTTTGAAGCAGAGATTAATTTCCGCTCCAATTTTGAAGGGTCCGGATTGGGAGAAGATATTTCACATCCACGTAGATGCATCAGCGTATGCAATAGGATGCATACTTGCACAACCTAGAGAGAAAAACATGGATTTTCCAATAAGTTACTCCAGTAGACAACTGAACAATGTAGAGAAGAATTACACGACAACTGAGAGGGAGGGATTGGGTATGGTCTATGCGGTGAAAAATTTTAGACACTACTTACTTTCCAATAAATTTGTATTCTTCGTTGATCACCAACCACTGATGTACTTAGTGAACAAACCTTGTAGTACGGGGAGAATTGTTCGATGGTTCATCATACTGCTTGAGTTGGACTTCACGGTAGTAGTCAAGAAAGGAACTACACACCAAAGAGCGGATCATTTATCTAGAATGATGCATGGAGAAAACCCTGTAGCAGTTGATGATGATTTTCCAGATGCATATATTTTCAACATAGAAATGGTTCCAAGATGGAGCGAGGATGTAATTCCTTTGTTGACTATCGGGTCATTGAATGTGACAAGACAACTATCTACCATTGCAACATCCAGATCATTGGTAATGTTGGCGGGCAGGCTATACAAATAGGGATCGGATTAAGCTCATGTACAAACAACGGGGATTCACAATGGGCATGCACAGATGTATCAAAGATTGATGAGAATGGGTGTGTATTGATCGAAAATGTGACATAGTGTTCATATGCATGTCAAATCTTGCATTAAATGCACACTTGAAAAGACAATAGAGCACGTGACTCTATTCAGATTATTTGTAGCACCCTGATGGAGTAACTACATTGTTGAGTACCTCACCACCAGGATACTGCCTGAAGGGATGAGTAGATCACGTATCAAAACGATCGTGAAAGAGGCAGAAAACTATGTACTGATTGAGGACACTCTTTACAAGAGGGGAAAAGACAATCAATTGAGAATGTGTGCGCGATTGAAGAGGAATACATTCCTATCTTAGAGCAAGTGCACGGTGGACAAGCTGGTGGACATTTCTCAGCTGACAAAACAGCCAAAGCAATTCTTATTGCAAGCATATGGTGGCCTACACTATTCATGGACGCTGAAGAGTTTGTGAAACGATGTGACGATTGCCAAAAAAAAAAAATTCCTAGAGCACGAGATCATATGCCCTTAAGACCAATGATGGGGGCAAGAGCGACCAATGATGGGGGCAAGAGCGTTTGCGAAATGGGGAATAGATTTTGTAGGACCGATAGCGTCTCTGGGATATAAAACACACGCTCAATAAATTATTGTGGAAACAGATTATCTAACAAAATGGGTGGAAGCTAAAGCAACAACCAAAAATGATGCAAAAACGACAGCACAGTTTTTGTATGAGAACATTTTCACCAGATATGGCTTACCAATTGAGCTAGTGAGCGATAGAGGAACTCACTTCATCAATGAGGTGATCAAATTCCTATTGGATGAATTCATGGTAATTCACAGGAAATCCGCTCCTTGTCAAGCAAACGGCCAAGCCGAAAGTACGAATAAGATTTTGGTGACAATTCTCACCAAAATTGTTGGAGAATCGAGAGCTGACTGGGATCAAAAGCTGCATTCATCCTTATGGGCATATAGAGTAGCTTACAAAACGTCAATCGGAACGACTCCATTCAACATGGTTTATGGAATTCAAGTGCTTTTGCCTCTTGAATCCCCACGCTTCGAGTCGCTAAACAGTTCCCTACCAAGCTCCAATAATTCTTCCCAATCCTCAAGCTATGATACCAGTTGAAGTGTGAGAGCAAGTGTGTGTGTGTGTGTGTGTGTGTGTGTGTAGAAATAGAGAAGACATAAGAAGATGAGACTTGTGTTTGTAGGGGATAAATTTATTCACTATGACTATGTGAGACCCCTTATTCTATTATGTACATAATGAATAAGTATAGTGGATGGGCGACTGGCCTAACGAGCCATATGGTGCTTTACCCCAGCAAAAGCTTCAAAGTAAGAAACTCTGTGCTAAGAGTCGTAGTTATTAAGCTTAGGCTCAAGTTGGGAGAGTTAAGCATATCTAAGTCGTGTCACTCATGCTGGATAAGATGAGCATTAGAGTCAATGTCAATTCACTTAATCATGGTGAAGTGACATAGAGTTCAGTACTCATGCACAATGCACAATAAGATGAGAGCACATATCCTCAATAGAAAAAACCCTTCTTAAAGGGACGCTAGCTTGTAAAGTCACATCATATTCTTTTATAGCTACACCTTCTTCTAAAGAACCCCTCAAAAATCTTACTTGCACCAGATATTGTTTTCCATGCATTTATGTGTATGCATATAGGATGTCCCATCATTGGACATATGCACTAGACACTCGTTTTACGTCCACATGTGCACCTTAAGTGGACTACAATAGGCAAATCAAATTTCCATGTTGTTACCCTTATATTTTCTGCCCTCTTAATTCTATCATCAAATAATCTCTTCAATATTTTATTAATATTTCTATGCTAATAAGTACTCCAATAATGCACATACCGCACATGCACTTTTTTCCACTAGGTTTTTTCTTTGTTTATCTAGGTATTAGACCGTAATTTAAAACTTCGCTTCTCTATTTCTCTTGTACATACTCTACATAAAAAAGAGAGAACACATCACCACTATGCTGCTACAATGGACAATGCGACATCATCCCTCACACCAAAGAAAAATTTGGACATTCAAGACGCTACAACAAAATGAACCTCATCAACAAATTCATTGATAAATGTAGAAAATACAATCAACAACCTTCCAGCCTCCACGAAAAAATGCTAACTGAGCTCCCATCAATTAACAAGAATTAGTAAAGACCCAAGCCTTGTAAATGCACATCCAAGACAAATGAAAAGAAGCAGTGAAGATTGGAGTTATACATTTTTCACATTTTTAAAAAAATGGTCATGTATTATAAACTCTTGATTTATTTGAAGCCATTGTGATAATTGTAATGTGAGCTCAATGAGAGTTCCAAGATATAAAGCATACATCAATTACTATGCCATGGTCGTAGATACAGTAAATAATGGATCCCTAAAGGCCTTGAGCGCTCCAAAAAATCACATTTTAACCATAGGTATATAAGATAGTGTGTGACTGGAATTAGGGTTCTCAGCCGCATTTGTTGAGACCACTCTTAGTGAGAGCTCATGAGCTATGTGGCTATGGAGTCTTGAGCTTCTCCTTGCTCATGTGACTTGATTAACACTAATCAATGCTTAATTGTCTTTCACCATGCCTCTCTCATACTCTCTTAAGATTGCCTATGATGCTTTGATTAGATAGATCTTAACTACTTAGTGGATAATCCCTCTCTAATCTTATGTGATTTCCCTCTATTATTTGTGTGTGCATTTAGGTTTGATTGGAGTGTGGATTCTCAATATATGTATGTGTGTGCACTTGTGATTAGTGTGTTGCATGATGGGATTAGTGATGTGTGCATCGTTGCAAATGTGTGTGCACTTGTGATTAGTGTGCTGCATGATGGGATTAGTTATGTGTGCGTCGTTGCAATCTTTAGTGTGTGTGATTGGGTTGATTTGAGGTGAAGTAAAGTGGATGTGGAGATTTCCAATCATTCTCGCTTAGCTCCTCCATAGGCCAAGAAGCTCATCTCATGGAGTCACCATTTGTGTTGTCATGATTAGCTCACTAATCATGTGAGTGTTTCCATGCCCTAGTCGGGTATCTCATCACTCCGGATTGACATTTATGTGTTGATCATTGGAGCTATGCTATGATGGTACCACCAACAAAGGGCATCACAAGCATCCCAACTAGAAGTTCCATGTTATCAATGTGGAGGTGATTATTGGGTAAGAGTTTGTCCACACAAGAGTGAATGTAAAACGATTTTTGGATTTTGTGATGGATGTGGAATTGACCATGCTCTTCCAAAAATTTTGAAGAATCCTGATAACAAAGAAAAAGAGACGATAAATGTCATTGAAATATTGTCGTGTTGCTCAAGTGGATCACAAAATAAGCCTAAAATATCAATAAAGCTTGTGACTAGAGCTCGAGCTCAAGAAGCTGCAAAAAACACACCCAGTGAAGCAGAAAACAAATTTCTAGTTCAAATGGAAATTGAGAGCTTGTCAGTAAGGACTCAAAGAAAATCTTGAAAATCAAATAAGACAAAATGAAATCAAAGAGGCTAGCTAAAGGAGAATTTTTTTTAGAAATGAAACTGCAACAAGCTAGAGTGCCGCTAAAACATGAAATGGAGAACAAGAATCAAACAAAAGGAGTTGTAACTTTAGTACATTTTCGTAGATCTATTTTTTTCCATCAAGATGTGTCAATTTAGGCCAATTCCTATGTATCCTCACCAATTTTTTGTGCTCTTTAACTTTGCAAAAGAAAGTTTTCTCAAAATCATCACCGATTTTAAGATATGTCACTCTGACTGCCTATCGATCGTGCTGTCGGCTGCAGATTTTGCAGATCAAATTTATTATCGTTAGAATTAGTGTTCCAGGTCAATTTTGTTATTCTTGATGAATTTTGCATGCTCTACAACTTTGCATAAGGAAATTTTTGCATATACTGCAGGGTTTGGGAGTTATCTACTTCAGGCAACAGAGGGGTCTACTTTAGCAAGTTCTTCTGCTTACAAATACTTTGCACTGCATGAGCTTTTTGGCGTGTGTATATGTGCACATACACATACATACACTTGAAAATTGATATGCAGAACATGTATACCCATTGTGGTGATTTAGAGTGCTTTTGGACCTGATTTTCTACATCTAGAGAGCTTGGATTGGGCTTGGTTGTTCTCTTGTCTTGTGCATATAGCATTTTCTCTGAATGAGGAGAGTGTGGGCTAAAAATTTCAGCAAATTTATGTGCATAAATTGAGAATATTTGGTGGATGTATCCGCTCTTGTAGACTCTCAAGATTTGAGAGTGGATTCATCACAAGTTATGCATGCTAACTTGTGCAATTGAGCCGATTTGGGAGAGTGTGGTGCACAAATTTGCGAAGAGAGTTTTGTAGGCATTTTGGCATGATTATGAGCTGATTTTCCAATGGATGTTGAGGCTTATGTGATGCATGTTTGGTGCATGCTTTGATACTTGTTTGTATTGCCATGTGGATGCACATGATGTGTGCCTTTTGGCGATGATATTCTCCATCTTACAATGGCATATGTGGGCTGATTTTTATCTATTTTTTAGCATCAATTTGTGCCATATTTTTGCTGGTTTGAATCTAGTTTCTTGCCAATAATTGTCTTGCTTGCCAAGTGCGGTTGATGCACTTTGTGTTTTGGATTACATGATTTTTTTCTAGATCAAAGAGTTGAGATTTTTATGCCTAAATATATGCTATATTTTGACTTTTCTTGGTGTATGACTTAGCCAAGATTTGGCTATTTATCAGATTGATTTGTCCTTGATCTTGTTCACAGGCTATCACCATGAAGGCAAATCTCAATTTCAAGGGTAGGCAAGGGCTCTCGGGTATATATTCTTTATGTGGTTTCTCGAGCCAGAGTAATCTGTCATGGTGCCTATCAAAGATGGGTGGTCTAAGTGAAAAGTGTAGGAAGATAAATTCTAGAGGTAGCCCTCAATGTGATCTACATGCTCGTCTAGACAGCTCCTCAATTAGAGATACAGAGGGCAAGTTATGGCGGTGGTTTGTAGTTTGAAGTGGTTTTTGCAGATCCTTATCAGATTGGCCAGTAATAGATGGTGGCTCCAAGTGGGAGTAAGTCCATGGGCTTGATTTATGGTGCATGTCGATCTTTTTGGATTGGCAATCGGAATTCATATGGTCATGTCTTGCCATGTCTTGCATCAAGGGGAGTGCTGATTCAAAGCCAGGGATGCAAGCTTTTCACATAGCTTTGCAGCTTGGGCATTGGACCCTTGAACTAGAAATGGCATGGCCCAAAAAGGTTTTTCTATATATCAAGTTTAAATGTTTTTAGGAGCTTGGAGGTTACAGGTGATAAGGGGCTGCCACATGGCATAAGAGATTGTCCCACATGCATATGTAAGTAGTATATATTTATATTGGAGTGGTTCGCCTCTTAAAGCAGCATGAAGAGAGAGGGGATCTCCATCCATTTGGTGTCTATGGTGAAGCATTGTAGGTGCTGCATGCAAGGGGGTGGTGGCGTGTCCGTTGTCGGGGGATATGGGCTCGAAACATGAGCCAGGTCAACACCGGGCTGTTGCTTGTGGGAAAAATGAGAGCCAAGAATTTCTGCACCACACAATAGGGTAGTTATAATTTACCTGGTAATGCTAACGGCGCACAAAAACTACTTGAAAATTGATAACATTGACAAAATTGATGCACAATTATTGAGGTAGTGTCGTTAACGACACTTGTTACTTAATTCAAATGATGGTTTAGGAGTTTAAACTCCCCTTACAACTTTTATTGGGCCGTTAACGGCTCCATCATTCTCCAAAATGGGTTAATTAAATCTAAGTTGACGTTGATGGTCAAAGTTTCTCCTATGTGGGGCTTCCAGATTGAGCCCGCTTAACTTCGTCCAATCTTCAACAGCCCTGGCTTACCGAGCTCCCTTCAATTTGCTTCTTCAACTCAGTGCCCTTCCAGTTGCTTCTTGAACTCTCCTTGCTTAGATTCAAAATCGAGATCGAGAGATAGATTTTCTCCTCCTCGAGGTTCCGAACGAGAGAGAGCCTCTCCTTCCCTAGCTCAAGCACGAGAGAGATAGAGATTGTGTCTTTCCTTTCCTCCCTTGCTCGTTCGAGAATGAGAGAGAGAGAGAGAGCGTGTGTCCTTTTCCTTCTTGAAGCACGAGAGAGCGGGATATTTTCTCTTCCCCTTGCTTAAGCAACGTGAGAGAGAGAGAGAGAGAGAGAGAGAGAGAGAGAGAGAGAGAGAGAGAGAGAGAGAGAGAGAGAGAGAGAGAGAGAGAGAGAGAGAGAGAGAGAGAGAGAGTTTTCCTCCGTCTTGCTCATGCCACACTCATGCAACGGCTCCGAGTTCCTCCTCCTCTCAATACCTCACAATACTCTCTTCTCTTCTCCACGTTTTTTTCTTTATATAACCCCCCTTCTAGTATTAGCTTCCCCCCCCCCCCCCCCCCCCCCCCCCCCCCCCCCCCCCCCCTTAGCCAACGATGGGGCCGTCGTTGCTAGAGAGCATAAAAATGCACCCTTGCTAATGTGGCAGCGGGTAATGGGAGTAGCATGAAACCAACCCGGACCAGTGCTGAAAAGGGGCGCACTGGCATTTTTTTGAGACTTTTTGTTTCTTGGGCGACATCGATGGAGCAGCACAATGGCCGGTGAGAGCTCACCACTCCCCCTCCACTCTTCCTGCTCACGCCATGGCTCTTCTTTAATTTCCCTCATCCACACACATTTCCTATTTTACCGAATGGGCGTTCATTTCCTCTTTAATTTGGGCGGCCACCCCTTGGGTGACCATTGAACCTTGTAGTGGCACTACATTTCGTATACATGCCGGCCAAAGCATCATTAAGCACAATATTGGGTAGGCATTCCCTTCGCACTCGGTGAAAATAGCCCAGAGCTGCTTGCCGAAGTTGTGTTTGGCATTCCCCGCAATCATTGCATTCCGAGAGATGACGTTCTAGACACAAAGCTCTTCAAAAACCTTATGTGCTTTCATACGGCACCACATTTGGCATATAATTTAGCCAAGACATCGTTGAGCACATCATGGTTAGCCAAGACCCCTCTTGCATTGCATAGTCAATCAAGGTACTGCCAATCACAAAATCTACCTCCAACATTCCTTGACTAACAATATCATTGGAAATTTTGCTTCCATTTCAATTTCTCGGATAGTGCCACTTGCCTTCATGATGCAAGTATAAGCGACTGCATTTGAGGAATGGCCTTCCCTTCGCATTCAGTTAAAGAAACCAGCATGGCCTTGAACGACGAGCAACAGATTGGCACAAAATCATCTGCTAACATGCAGTGGACAACTGACACACACTTTACACTAGGTTGGTCCTGGGACACTTTTATGTCCTGTTAAGTGACCGTTTTCCTTGAATTATATCAAGAGTTTCAAAATGGATTTTGAGGTGCTATCTGTCTAGAAAGTTGTCTCATGAGCTGAAAAAAACTTGACATTTTTTTGGAATATCAATTCCATCTTTAACCTTGTCCTTGCACAACATTTCACAACCTAAACTGTGTGAAAAAACGGGTCGTGTTTTTGGCTTTTTTTAATTTTTGCAACTATACCACTCTAGAATTCATGTTTGTGAGGTCTATAATGCTAGAGAACTATCTTTAGTAGTCCTCAACATGTCCTGATGCTTCTAGGGATAAATAAACGTTAAAGTTGTAAATTACGACCAAATTACAAAATTTGTCAAATCCTATTTTTTAGCCATATTTAGCTCTTCTATGATTTTTTGTGTGGCTTTTATGATATCCAAATGCAGTTTTGATTTTCTATGGCGCATATTGTAACATAAATCTAATTATTCCTTGAGTTTTGGGGCACCTAATACCCTATTTTGCATAGTAGACAACGATGGTTGATTTTTTCAATTATAGAAGAAAACGAAACATTCTAGTATATCAAGTATAGCTTTTTCAATATTTTTAGTTTCTTGTGACAACTACATGCATTTTGTAGGTAGTAACCATATCTAGTCATGAGGATCAAATTTGGCTAGATATTGAATAGTTTCTATGGGATTCTACAACTCATAATGTTGAACCCAGTTTTTTCATGTTTGCTGTATTTAGCACTTCATCTTTGTCCCCAAGATTCCCCTTGGTAAGAGATGTATTATTCTTTTGACATGCTCCATGGATCCTTATGAACCTAAAGGACAATAGGGAACTAAGCAAACATGCATATATTATTTGTATTGAGCGTGGCTATAGAAACTTTGATGATAGGTTTGCAGAATGGTAAAAATTCAACTTTTTAGTACCTATTTCTTTTCGCAAAACAAAAAATAGTGAGTGAGAAGCAATCATATGTTCTGATCACCAATCCATTGAAGTTAACTAGGGAATTTATCTCAAGTCCTACAAAAATCCCTAATCTTATTTTTATGCAACAAAATGTAAGAAATGACTGTTTTGATGAAAATGTACTGGTCCATCAATTTTGGAGGCTTGGTGTGACCAAAAGATGAGAAATTTTACAAGTTTCTTATTTTTTCCATGTGTAGTAGGCCTTGAACTATAACCTCATGAAAGGATTTTACAAAATGAGTGGATCTACTATGGTTTGGAGGTTTTTTTCAAAACCCTGAAAGGACACTTTTATGTCCTGTCAGGTTACCAACTTGTTATATCTTCCTGACCCGGGTTTCGATTGATGCACAATCACTTTTTGCTAACCCCATATACTGAGTACTACCCTCTCAAATCGTGTCAAGATCTAGAAAACACCAAATGGCATACCGACTGAGGCGACCGATCTGGCACAAAACTTTCCCCCGAGGAAATTTAATTTGGAGATATCTTGGTAACCATAACTCCGATTGCTGATCTGAAAAGACCGACATGCTCCACAAAGTGAGAACTTAAGGCCCAATGCATTCACTTCATCTTTGATCCTTCAGTTGCACTTGCCCAGTCTGGTACGGATCTACATCAACTTAAACTTCAAACTGCCATAACTTCTTTACCATAGCTCCAATCAATGAACCGTAAAGACAGATTGGTAGAGCACTTCAAGCACTAACATTCTAAATCATAATCTCCTATTTGTGCTCACTTCAAGCATACTCCTTTTTAGCATCATTAAAGCATCTGTTGGCCCTTTTAAGCCACCTCGCATACATTAATTGTAAAAGTAGCAAGGCCTCCTCCTTTTGTTGAGGAGAGGGGATTCACACAACGACCGCATTGTCACAACATCGTGACAACCCAGAAAGGAAGGGAGGTCTCACGCATGGTGTGACAAGAAAGGTAGAGTTCAAAAAAGTAATGGCTGACATGCAGTGAAGCTAAAAAAAAGACAACCATTCGACAAGGAAGTAAAGAGGCTAAAAATAGCACCATTGCTCTTGGCTATTAATTCCCCCATCCCCTTCTCTTCTCTGTTGGTTTTTGATCCTTCGTGCCAGTGTCGGTGTGCGTGTGTGTCCCCCCAGAGTGTGTTTGTTGTGGTGTAAATAGAGAGGGAGAGAGAAGTATTGTGGAATTGTGACGTGTGCAATGGAAGAAATGTGTGTGTTACATGAGTTTGGATTTTTTGAGGCATGTGTGTGTGTAGGTAAAATTGTGTCGTTTTGATTTTTTTTTTTTGAGAGGAGTGGAATGTTGTGAGTACCATGGGCTATAGAAAGGCAATCGGATGTGTTTTCAGGTGCGTTCCCGTTCCCCCTCTCCAATCAAAATATGGAGAGGAGAATGAGAACACACACAAAAACACACCAATATGCCTCTCTACAGCCAATGGTACTCAGAACACCCCACTTTTATTAAAAAAACTTCATAAAGACACAATTTTGCATACATACATCTTCCGCAATACATCGACACGCACACTCAACTCAAAGAATCCAGATTCATGCAACACGCACAGTGCTTTAATTTCACATGACACAACCACACAACACTTATGTCTCTCTCTCTCTCTCTCTCTCTCTCTCTCTCTCTCTCTTTGCACCACAACAAACACGGTTCAGGGAGACACACACACATGCTGACACCGACACCAAGGAGTAGCAAAGAGCAGCTGCAAGCATACTTCTAAGCTAAGAGGTTTGGGTTCATAGTTGTTTGTGTGAAATATTTGATGAATTTGAGATCCGGTAGGTGTCTTCAAAGAGACCGGAGAGGGATAGGAAATCAGGTTAGCTTAGTGTTAACAAAAGAGAGCGTGAACCAAGCAAGGATAGATCCGCTAGCACCAATCATAGAAGATGGTATTGAGATCGATACCTCTTCAGAACAATCCATTTACCCCATGGCTGACCAAAATACCATGGCTCACCAACATACCCAAGTAGGCCAGGGTTAGGCCAGGGTTAATGTGTGTTTAAGTCATAAAATTCACTTCCAATAAAGAATGGTATTTCTTTTTGGACCTAAAAGACTACAAAAAATTCTTCTTTAGAGGGTGAGTCTTGCTTGATTAGAAACCAAGAAGACTAATATACACAACTCATTCCAATTGCTAGACAAAATATAACATTGTTGTGAGCACAAAATTACAGTTTCAAAGAACAATTCAGCTTGGGAGACAAAGGTTATCCGCTACAAATGCATCAGTAAATCCTTTCATCTTACCCTTGATTCAATATGATCTAACCTTGGATGTTTTCATCTTTGTCTTGTTTTGAGATTTCTATGTGTACATGAGAGAGAGTCTTCTATGGCTGCACTTTAAGTATTCAGCACCAAATACCACCTTTATTAAGTGAATCCTTTACTACTTTTCAAAAAATAATGAATACTCAACAGTGGAAAATGACTCCATAAGATTAGCAAATGATAGGTGCCAAATATAGCAGGTAATAATAGGAGGAGTAACACCAAACACGTTTCGCTCTTAAGAGCTCATCAGTGGTGGTGTTGGTGAAATGTGTATGCAAGGGAGGAGGACGAGGTAAGGGTTTATAAAGGGTGTTTGGTAGCATTCTTTTTGAGGGATTACATTTTTTGGAAAGAGTGGAATTTAAGGCTAAGTACCAGGGTAACTGGAGAAGAGTTAAGAGGAGTTAAGGTGAGTAAGATGTAGGTCAAATACCGAGGTATAAGAGTACAAATTTAAAAGTGGAATTTGGGGATAAGAGGGTGGGGTAAAAGTGTGAATAAGGGGCTTCTTATTGAGGCATACGGGAGTGGGAATAATGACTAAATCAACCACTAAAACATTACATTATCACCTCACAGAATCAAAACAGTTTCAGTACCCGTACCGGTTCAGAACCGAATCAAGGTACTAAATGGAAATTGAAGATAGAATACACAGAGAAACACAGAATCTTCATAGCCATAGCCTTTGATTCATCATCCTTCACTCATACAATGCGCTACCATTAGGTGCAAGGCCAACTACTAGGAAGAATGAAGAGGCACAAAGCTCTTCACTAATTACTAACTGAAACGTAAACTACTAAGGTTGAATAACACTTTACTGAAAGAATATACAAGGCTAACACCTGGCATAGCCCGGTGGCAAAAAGTTTTTGAAAGCCAAAAAACTTTTGACTTGTTTCCCATAAATCCCTTGTTAATCAAAATCTAGTGCTCACAAGATAAAGTAAAACAAAGTGCAGCGCTGCCTGGAAACAAATCCAAGGTACACAAATGCATTACTATACCCAATGAAACACTAACCTTTCCCACTTAGTGTTGAAAAACACTATTGAACATTTAGACATCAGATTTCCCTGGCAACTCCCCACTGGGCTCCTCCAGGGTTACTATCTCCTGATTGAAATCTGCAAAAATTGATGTATCTGCAATGCCTTTGGCCACCTTTTTCTTATCATCAAGCAATGACTCCTCTTTGTGGAAACCTAGAAATTCCTCATTGAACTCCTTGGTGCTCATGATCTCCTCCACAATTTCTATCACTGCACCTGTCTCAATTTGTTCAAATTGCAAATTCTAAAATGAGTCATTTTTACCTACAGGTACAAGATCTCCCAGATGCATTGCCTCATGAGTTTCCACAGCACTAATCAAGGTATGAAAATCAATACTAGATACAAGATCAACTGCATCATCTGTAACCATCTTTTTACTACTGCCTTGTTCAGTTTTACATCCCTGAGTAAATTCTGAACTTTGCTGCATTTTCAACTGCTCAAAATATTTCTTCAAGTCATCAAATTGCATTTATAGAAGAATATAATCTTCATTCTGCTCCTCCTTTGCATAACTTTGATAGGGAATGTTCACAAGGGAAAACATTTTTCTTCTCAAGTCTAACCACAACTGGTCACCCTGCTTTTTGACTTGATTCCTCAAAATTTCTACATCATGTGGTAAGAGGTACCAGCCATTCAATTCTAGGTCCTCCTTAGACATATCCTTGATCTTTGCTTCTAGCTCTTGATAGGCTTGGACTCTACAAGAGTACACTATTCTCTGAGTGCAGTTTGGAATAGTCCTGAGCTAAGACTCCCAAATGAGTATTCAAACTGTACAGCCACTGATCTTTCCAAATCTGAATCTATCCTGAAGATTTCTCTTTTCTCTTCAATTGTGATCTGTAGAAGTCAACAGAGTTTCTAGCAACAGCTAAATCATCTTTGAGCTCATGAATTATTCCCTCTTGCTCCTCAATTAAACTGCTATTTTCTTGACTCCTCTTTGAAACACTTTGTAACTGAACTACCTCAGTTTGCAACTGAAATTTTTCCCTCTGCAAAACTGAACTGTTGAGTTGTGACTGGGATGCAAAGTTTCATACCAGATCAAGAGCTTTATAAACATCAGAAATTCCAATTTGTTCACCAAATTTAATGAATTGTACTCCCTCTTGCAAGTCTGATTTGACCTCTGCTATTGGGCTACTAAGCTTATTTCTTTTGAGTGTCAAAGAAGGCTTAGGGGAAACATTGTAGCAACATCAACTTTCAGTGTAGGCTTAGGAGTTTCAATGAAAGAATCCAAATTAGTTTCAAACTGATCACCCAAATTTCTCCATAGATCTCCCTCCTCCTGTTCAGTTGGATAAAACTTCCTGTCTTGCTCTTGAGAATATGCTACCTTCTTCTTTCTGTTATCTGCCTAAGGAATGTCTGCTTCATTGTCCTTGTTTCCCTCAAGATGATCTCCAAATACACTTTTGGATACAATCCACCTAGGGTTGTCATACTCATTGCATGGATTTGTAAAGCAATCAAGAATGCTCCAATCTTGGTAGACCTATCCTTCCTCTTTTTCTTCTGAAAATTTCTGAACTAATCCTTTGCAAAAACAAATTTGCCCACCAATTTTCCTTCCACACTCTGTAGCATGCATGAGTGCAAAATTCTCATTTGAGATATACTCCAGCTTTACAAGAACACATACCTTCTCTAAAACCCATTTCAATTGTTGAAATCTGAAAGGATTCTGAAGTTTGTTGATGGGATAATATCCTCTCTCACCCTGAGCCTGACCAAATTCTTTGTTCATCAGTGTCTGAGAAGCTCTACCAAGTGAATTGTTTTCCTCCAAGTGGAGATGAAAACCAGTAGACATCAGTTCAGGGCTTAGCCAGTAACTACCAAAGATATTCCCCTTTGTGTCTTGTACATGACTGAGCAAGATCATAAGAGAATCATTGTTCTTCCAGTGCTTCCATGGAAGCATGGCAAACTGAAGAAGGTTAATCTTCTGCAACCACTCTTGATGTGCCAACACAGACAAGTCAAGCTCTTTTCTCATCTCTAGGAAGGTGTAGTCAACTGGACTAGTGTCCATTGCCAATGAGATGTCTCCAATGGTGTTGAGAGTTCTTCATCAATCAAAATATCCTCAGCCGCAATAGCCTGAGCTCAGTGCAAAGCCTTCCTTGTTAAACGCCGTGTCCCCATTGCTATGTATTCTTCAGATTCTTGAGTAGGGATAGCAGAGGAGATGTCAACAGTGAATGGCTTCTTTGACATAGCTAAGAAGCGTAAGAAAACGCAGCAGAAAAGGTCCAAAAAATGCACGCATGAGAAATCTTTGGTGTGTTGACAGGGATAAACGTTTAGGTAATGTTTAAAAGTAAATTTTGAACTCACCCGACATGACATCCGACATCACAAATCTCTACGGAAAATACTCCATGTGCTAAACCATGATTATTTTTACTCTCTAGGGGATTATTCACACCCACAAAGGGTTTTAGCCGAAAGCCATTAATTGCCTTTGGGAAAATTCAACCATGAGCATCTACCAGCAAAAATGTTGAATCTCCTATCTCTTCTGCTATCTGAAAAGGCCCCAAGTACCTTAACTTGAGCTTACCAGGTCTTTTTTCAAGTCTGCTGTTGTACATAAGTACCCAATCACCTTCTGCAAAGGATTTGTACTTAATGTTACTGTCCACCCAAGATTGTCTTCTTCTCTGAATTGCTTCAGTGATATATGCTGCCTGAATTTTGCTCTCCTCTAATTTTAGTAATTGTTCCTACCTGCAAACTGAAGACTTATCCCCTAACAATTTATACTGAAGTGCAATCCTCAAACTTGGAACAACAAATTCCATAAGGACAATGGCTTCCAAACCATATACCATCTTAAATGGTGTCATCCCTATGCTAACTTTAAATGCTGTCCTGAATGTCCACAATGCTGATTCTAGTTTGGTATCCCAATCCTTCTTGTTTTCTGAAACAGTTCTCCTCAGGATCTTCACTAGAGTTTTGTTGGTAGACTCTGCCTGACCATTAGTTTGTGGATAGTAAAATGTGGACTTCTTGTTGATAATCAGGTGATATTCAATAAGCTTCTTGATCACTTTATTGATGAAATGTCCACCATGATCTAAAACTAATTCAACTGGACATCCAAACATGGTCATTATGTTTCTGTAAAGGAACTTGGCCACATTTTATGCCTTGTTATCCTTCATTGCCTATGCTTCTACCCACTTGGTACAGTAATCTGTTTCCACAAGAATATACTTATTACCTATAAATTTTGTTGTTGGCTTCACAGGGCCCACAAAGTCTAATCCCCACTTCTGAAAAGGTTCAAGTGGTAGAATAGGCTGTACAGGCATCCTATCAGCATTGAGAGTTCTATCATCCCTCTAACCAAACAAGACTTCACAAACTCATGGGAATTCTTAAAAATTGATGGCCACCACAAACCTGCTTGTAATATTTTCTTTGTAGTAATCTCTCTTGAAGAGTAACCACCTGCATTACATGAATGGGCTTCATTTAACACTGCATGTTGTTCAAACTGCTCCACACATCTCCTAAGTGTCTGCTCAATTCCCTTTTTGTACCAGAATCCCATAAGCATTGTGAAAGACCTGCTTTGTCATGCAAGTTTCTTTCTTTGGGTAACCACCATCTGCCCGGGTAAAACACCATCAAGAAGAAAGTATAACATATTTGCATACCATGAATCTTTGTCTTGAATGACCTGAACTGGAAACAGGTTTGCATCAGCTAATTCATCAATTTCCTGATTGGGAACTTCACCTGCAGCCAATCTGCTCAGGTAATCTGTAATAACCTGTTCTTGGCTTGCTTTATGAATGACTGACTAATCAAACTCCTACATCAACAATACCCATCTAGCCAATCTCCCTGACAAATTAGTTTTATTTACCAAGTAGACCAAAGCTTGATGATCTACATGAATTGTCACCTGATTAGCTAGCAAATAATGCCTAAACTTTTGAAGTCCAAAGATCATCCCAAAACATTCTGTCATAAAATATGATATCTAACTTTACCAAATGATTTTCTCATATTAAACTGATCATTTAATGTGGGAGAATAAACGTGAACTAGAGTTAGAATAGAGACATGTGCTTCTAGACCTATCTCAACACGGGACCAAAAGGAGAGATGGTTGCATCTCAATAGGGGTTCAAAAGGAGATGGTCTATCAAAGAGCAATGTGAAATAAGTGCTTCTAAACTTACCTCAATAGGGGACCAAGAGGAGAGATAGTTACATCTCAATAAGGGTCCAAAAGGAGGTAGTCTATCAAAGAGCAATGTGCATCTAATGGAGCTTAAACGACCTTAGGGTTAACTTAATGAAAGACCTCCAATGGTTAGTGTTAAAAGTCCTTTGACCTTAAGCAAGCTAGGGTTGAGCTTGAGGTGGGAATCCGACCTAAACTTGTCTTTGACCTTAAGCAAGCTAGGGTTGTGCTTGAGGTGGGAACTCAACCTAAACTTGCCTTTGACCTTAGGCAAGCTAGGGCTGATCTTGAGGTGGGAACTCCACCTAAGGTACTTGTCATGCTTGATGACTAAGGTACTTGACGTACTTGTCATACTTAATAAGGAAGTTGTATGAGAAGCTTCCTATGCATGGGGGGTTAAGATGCTTGAGTCAAAAAGAGACCCTACACACTTAATGAGGAAGTTTCTTGAGAAGCTTCCTATGCATGGGGGGTATGATGCTTCAGTCAAAAAGAGACCCTACACACTTAATGAGGAAGTTGCTTCAGAAGCTTCCTATGCATGGGGGGTAAGATGCTTGAGTCAAAAAGAGACCCTACACACTTAATGAGGAAGTTGCTTGAGAAGCTTCCTATGCATAAAAGTCCCAAAGTTAGGGGAATCTTTGACCTAACCTTACACTCCCCCAAGGGGCACCCCTTTTCTAAAAGAGCACATGGGACACATGTCAAACTCTCACTAAGCTTAACCACATGGTGTGCTTGAATCCTATTGGTTAGGCTAAAGAGGGGTCCAATGAGCTTCTACTTCCATCCAACAAATATCTAGATATTTTCAAGCTCTCTCTCTCTCTCTAAGGGGTAAGGAGGACACTTGTCAAAAGACTACCCATGTACTTGACTGCATGCTGCATGTGATTGTCTAGGGGAAGAGGGGTCCAATGAGATTGAAGCATGTGGAAAAGCTACCACTCGCCCAAAGCAAGGAGGGGGGGTGCTAGGGGGGTAAACACCACACACACACTCATTTTGTGGATCCATTCTCACTTGGTGAAAGTGGAGGAACTCCACCTCCTTCTCCAAGCTTGTGAGAAGTAAGAGCCTACACCAACACTCTTGGATGTGGAATGAAAATCCAAGAAAGATCCATGCTTCAATGCTTAAGCTTTCCATCTTCTCCATCTTCATTACTATGCTATTATGTATGTTTTATGGTTGTCCTACAAATCCATACTGACCTGATTGTATCCACTAAATCCATCCAAGAAGCTGTACATCTCCTTCCCTGCAACTGCATCTAGCATTGTGTCACAGTGGAATGGATCGGTAATTGTGGCAGCATTCAGTTTCCTGTAATCCACACAAATTCTGATCTTGCCATTCTTCTTTGGCACCACCACAATGGGTGACAACCAGGTTACTTTATCCACCGAATAAATGAAACCTACTTCCAAAAGTTTATCAATCTCCTCCTTCACCTGTTTTGCATAATTGGGGTTCATCCTATACCTCTGGTGCTTGACTAGAACTGCATCAGTTTTCAAATTGATCCTATCCTGACACACTGCTTGGTCTGCTCCCTTCATATCAGTGTAAGACCAAGCAAAAACATCTTTAAACTCCTTTAACAAAGTTTTGAATGACTCTTTGAAGTTCAGGTCCAATTAAGTGTGGACACTTTAACTATCCTGGGCTCTCTGTCCTCTCCCAGATTCATGTCTTCCAAATCATCTTCCCTAACTCTTGAGCTCTTTACCATTTTTTCATCAAACATCTGCTCTGCATGTTTAATTGCTTCTAATGCTTCCTGCTCCTCTTGTGACTTTTTGGTGGAAGTTGAAATACATGAAATATTTCTATTGTTTGTCAGTTGTGGATCAGGTGACTAGTCCTGATTCTGAACTGTGTCTGCAATTTTTTTAACATCAACCTCTTCTTCCTCATCTTCTTCAATTGCTTCCCCCATATTAATGCCCTCTGCATACAAAGGTCTAAAACCTGGTGGGATTGTTTTCCTGGGTATCATCTGCATTCTAACCTTCTTCTTACCCTGTTTGATCACAATGGTGTCTGCACCCCAAAGTTTCTTGACTTTAGCTGTCCTTAACCATGGTATTCCCAGGATCATTGGGTAGGAATAGGTTGTTTCTTCGAGTTTGAGAATCACAAAGTTCACAATAAAAATTAATCCTGCAACACTTATGGTTTGATTCCTAAGAATCCCCAAATGTTGCACTCTCCTGTGGTTTGCCATTTTCACTTGAAATGGTGTACGTGCCCAATTGGTCAATTTCAGTTTCTTACAAACTGATTCAGGAAGAATGTTAACTCCTAAACCTCCATCCACCAACACATTTGACAAGTACACCTTCCCAATGGAAATGTTGATCACTGGAACTTTGTAGTCTACATCCACTGGTGCTACATTTCCAGAATCAATATGTGCTAGATGGATATGTCCCATTTCTTCCTGTGGTAATTGCTTTCCTTTAGCTTCACCTGTCAGTTTCATGAGGAACACCTGACTGAAGTCAGGGACCAGTTTCAAGAGCTATCCCACTTTGACTGAAATTGGGGCATCCATAAGGGCTTCAAAAAGGTCACCAGATGACCCCTTAGTAGAAGATTGCACTGAATTATCTGGATTCAAGGAATGCAGCAGTTATGCAGAATCTGACTGCTTACTGCCCATCTTCTCCCATATTTTTTGAAATGAATCTGTGGGCCAACAATCTGCTGCTTTGTTAGGTTTTTTATTAGATTGGATCTCTTGTAAGACTCCTCTCCTGAGCTTTCCAATCAATAGGGTCCTCAACATCTTTTCCTTGCTCCTTTTCCTCTAGGGGAAACTTTCCCTTGGATCTTGTGATAGTAAAAGTTTGCATTCTTGTGGTTTGTCAAACACTTCCTCAATTTGATTACAATGAGAGCAATCACATTGAGAAGTGTGTATAGAATCATTGTATGGTTTTGGTAACTTTCCTCCTCTTTCCTCAGTAAACAGTCTGTTGTGAGGTTCTGATGGTTGACTGCCCTGTTTTTCATCTAAAGTGTCAATCTCTTTCAAAAACACTGCATTTACCTGAGCTGGTTGTTTCATCCTACCATCATTGGAAGAACTAGTGTCTGCATTTGGGGAATTGAAATTCACAATTGGAATACCTCTCTCATTCCTATGCTTACACCATAGCTCACATGCATGTCCTTGCCTGTGTCCCATTGCACCACAATAGTTACATGGTTGCATTGGATTGTTGGTTTGCCATTTTGTCAACTCCCTTGTTGGAATGGCCTTTGTTGATTTGAATTCTAAAATCTACCCCTGAAGGGTTGTGGTGCAACCACATTAGCACCTAATTCCATCCTTGCTAAAATGTGGGCAGGTCCCCTTCCCCTAAAGTTGGGATTGTAATAACAGTTATCATAATCATGTCCAGGTCTTTGACATACCTGACAAAATGGAGTTTTTGTAGGACTTGGGAAGTATTGAGGTTTCATTTCCTTCAGTTTCTCCAAGATCTCCTTACTGGTATTGTTTGGCTCCTTGACTTCAGACTTACCATTCTTTCCTTTGCCTTTACTCTTCTGCTTCTGTGTTTTGGACTCTTTCCTTTTGGATTTCTTCTTCTTCATCCTCTTCAAAATCTGTTTCCCAATCAGAATCTGAATCTAATTATGTATCTTCCTCTGAATCTGAGTCCTCTTCCTCTGAATCCGAGTCTTGTTTAGACTTCTTTTTCTTACTCTTCTTGAGTTCACTTGTGCCATATCTTCTTTCAGCTCTCATTTCTACATCCACTATGTTGGAAAAATCCTGAGGTTGGGTAAGAGGAGCATGTCCTGCAATTGCACTCTTTAATTGCTTCCTCAAACCTCTACAGAAATAATTACCCAATTGCTCCCAAGAGGGCCTTTGATTGGCTTGCAACCTGTTCATCAAATTTCTAAACTGTTGGGCATAATCTTCCACCAACAAATCCTTTTGCTTGATTTTTTTTATTTTCTTCAAAACATTTTCAGGGGCTTCTCTACTATGAACCTGGCCAGAAATCTGATCTTCAGGTTATCATAGTCAGGGAATGCAGCAGTATCATACTACATGAACCAAGACATGGATTTTCCCTGTAATGTTGTTGCAAAATGCTCCTTCTTGATAGCATCATTATAAAGTACATCATACCCACTAGTAGACCATCTTGTCTCAAACTGTCCCACATGACTGTCAGCATCCTGGGATTCTTTCCCATTGAACTTTACTGCCCCTACTTTAGGGTTGAGTGGTGGTTGTGCCATAATGGAAACTGGTTGAACTGGTTGACCTCCCAAAGGATGAAAAGTCAACAATGATAAAGGTGGTGGTGTAGGAAACTGCAGTTGCCTCTTTGTCCTCAAAAACTGATGGACTGCCTGAATGCCAACTAACTAATGGATGACTCTTTCCGGAGTTGGGTTTCTTCCCTGCACTGTTGGCCGAGGTGAAGATGTTTCCCCTTCCTCCTGTTGTTGGTCTCCACTTGTGTTGTTGATCTCTCCAGGTCCTATTCCTGCTGGAATTGGTGGCAAACCTGTAACTGCTGCTACTTCAGGAATTTCTTCCCTTGCATGACCCCTTGATCTCTGAAGTTGAGATTCCAACCATGATTCAGATCTCCTTCTCTGAAACCTGGTGCCATAGGAGATATTTAGTGGTTCATCCCCTGAATCACTCATACATGTCTCCTTCTACTTGTGATCTTCAGGAAAATTCTGAGTTGCTAGTGCAGTTAACCAAACTGATTGGACCATTCACTAATCCAAAAGGCAAAAACTATGCTTTGTAAAATTGAAAAACCTTGGAAGCAACCTGAAGCTTTCAATCACCAGGCAATTTGGGAAAATATTCCTGAAGGCAGATCAGGTTGTAATCCTCGTGTTCTTCTTCCTCTGACTTCCAATTAGAGATGCTTGTAGAAAATCTTCAGGTTCACAACCCCATATGCCCCAACTAGACCCCATTACCCATTAAGCCTTTGATCAAAGTTTGCTCACAATCTTTAAACAATTAGCATCTACATAACAATATAACCTCTCACCTCACATGTGCTACACTTTTCCACATGTTTATTAAAAAAACTCACTTGGAAAGGAAAAAAAGTATCACGGTTATAAAAACACAAATTTGGATTCCATTTCATTATAGGTACAAATAAGATTATGCAAATGCTTCATAAGCAGTCTCCTATTCTAGCATCTTCTAAATTGGAGATCTGCTACACTACACATATCAATCTCCACATCTGAGAATTCTAGGTCAATTATAATGGCCACATCTTCCAGATCACTGTCCTTATACAAGAAATTGTCTTCCACGACCTCGTGTGCTTGATCCTCTTCTATGGAATCCTCCTCTTGGGGAAGGATTTCTTCTTCTTGGATAGGAACATGCATTCTAGATTCCACTTTGGGTGAAGCCTCTACGCCCAAGCCCTCAATTATTTGTTTTCCTACTGCGTGGAGTGACTCTGCATGCCCAAGACCTAAATGGACAGCGATCCGGACTCAAGAAGTAAGAGCATGTAGGGTGTTTGTGTCTTGACTTGGATAAAGTTGGTGAGAAAACTCTTCTGAGCATTCTCAAACTCTTTCCAAGTAGATTTTCTAATGCTACCACCCCACACCTCCACTCCATAAAGAAGCACCGGTGTCACCAACGTGTCAAAGAGGTACTTTTTGAGAGCCCAACACTTGATCTCTCCAGCATTGCACATGTTCTCAAATGCATAATAAGCCCTCTTTCCGGCTTTCAAGCTACGTATTGCGCAATCCTTCTATTTATGATTGGATGGAACCTCAAGGCCAAGGTACTTGAAGCTATGTACCACTTCAAGTTTCTCATTGTTGTATACAATGCATGGATTTTTGTCACTGAGAGTCTTTACAAGCATAACCTTGGTGATGGATCCATTCACGATCAACCCGCTATGTAGGCAAAAGCGTTCAAAGACACTCATAAGCTTTTGTGAATCTTCTAAAGTATGTGCCAAGAGAACTACATCAGTGGCATAAAGAAAAAGCATGATCATCGCATTTCTGATCTTAACCTCTTCTATGCCTTCTTGCTGCATAAAATCAAGAACCATGCATTCCAATTCATCAACGAGTAGCCCAAAGAGGGTTGGGGAAAGTGGGCATCCTTGTTTGACACCAATGGTGCTTACAAAATTTTTTGAAATTCCATCTCCCATACATAGTCGACATATCACTTTTTGGTAGATGTGAAAGACTGTATGCATAAATTCTCTCGGCACTTGAAGGCTTTGCATACGTTGGTGCGGCCAAACACTGTCACTCCAGGGACATGCAGGAAGCACATACACAAGGCTTAGTAGGTGGATGACACAATGCTTGAGCAGCTGCTTGATGGAGACTTCAACAAGTCCTAATTTGATGTGTATGTCAGATGTGTCATTTAGAAGGGCAAGGATGGCTTCCACCCTACTGGTCAGGATGCTCAAAGGTATTGGAGATTGGTGGATAACTCTAGCATATCATGCCATAGTGTATGCAAAATGATGGATTCATTTTCACAAAGCTCAAAGCTCTTTGGGTACTTGAGGGTTGATGGCTAGCAAGTCTCCACCTCAAACCTATATCAAGCAATGGTAGCTTAAATCGATCGACAGTTGTAGCGGTCATCTTCCCTCCTGGCTAAAAAAATCATGACATTTGAGGGTCACTTTTATGAGGTCGGCTATGTCCACAGATAGCTGTGGTGCCTTGGCACAGGTGTAAGTAGGTCTTGATATCGCTATGACATGCATGATCGGTTGCAAGAAGTTAGCAAGGTGATGCCTTTAAAGGAATTTTCTCTGAGCTAAACAATGCGACTAGCATACAAGCATCAAATGGGGTTGCAATAGTCATTTTCTGGCGGCGAGGATAAGCAGGCTGTCTTTTAATTGTAGGAGCTCTAAAGTTGGAGGAAGAAAAGCAAGCTTTTTTAGCAAACATGAGGCCAGCAGTCGGGAACGTGAGACAAGTCGCCAAGCAAGATCTTTTTAAAGTTAAGCTAGAAATAGCTTTGAGCCAAAAGAAAAAAAAAGCAGAACGATTAGCTATTGAGCATGGGGGTGGCGCCACTACAGTGGGCTGGAGGGAAAAGGGGAGATGGGCTTCAGTAATGGCACAAATGTTACGCAGAAACGAGCCAAATATCACCTTCACATTGATTTGGACAATGAGTACCAACCATTGATTTAGCGTAGTAAAGCAAACACACATATACCTCCCGCATCCATAGACACGCTCAGAGCTCAGGGAGCTAAACACATAGATATCTGGACGAGAGGCTCTCTCTATCCTAAGAATCCAATGACTAATGCGTCTCCACCGTTTGTCAATCCTACAAGCTTATTGACCTTTACTGGTAATGGAGAAAAGGGCCTTCTGGGTTATTGTAAATCTCTTACAAGGGAAGTTGAAACTTATAAGGGCATTCTCCAAGCTCAACAATGTTAGATTGTTCGTCTTTCACATTCACATTCTACATATCAGGTTACCATTTTGCAACACAAAACAGAGGTACAGGAACTAAAAGGAAAGGTACGAAGTTGTCAAATGAAGGACACCATCTTGGGTGGTCGTATCCGAAAGAAGAAATTGCGCAATATTGAAACATTGCAGGTTGCATCCAGAGGTCTCAAGAAAAGAATCCGAGCATTAAGGTGATGCTTCTTGGTTGACTAAATTGTCTTAGTTAAGTAATTTTTTTGTTTTTTCTTGTTATGCATTGTTTTCATGTGCCTAAATAGTGTTACTGAAGTAAATTTTATGTTATTTACTTATGCATTGTCTTCATGTAGAGATTCAATCTATCCTGACAAGGAAAACATTGACCCCAAAGCCAATATAGGAAAGAGATTGAAGCCACTTATAAGTAGAAGCCTTGCTGCAGATATAGTACATGACAAGAAGTTTAAGGTCCTACAGCAAAATGTAGTGGACCACTTTATTTTAGAGAACTCAGTGCCTGCAAAAGGCACACTTGATTCACTTGGTGTAAGAAAAAGAGGATATTCCGCTATACAAAAATCTATCTCATCCATCTTTGTTAAGAAGGGAATAAAATCCAAACTTTTACCATCATCCTCAAGTGTTTGGAAAGAGAGGCTTCAGCTTAACGACGCACAGGGAGAATATCTTGGACAACCCTTTCATATTAAAGCAACTTACAGTGGCCATGGAGCAAACATGGCATATGATGAGTTCAATAATATTTTTATGGACCTGCAGATGCTGCCGAAGAGAATGGTGGAGTTTTACAACATCACATTTGAAGAGTCACGAGGGGTATTACATTTTGTGTTGAAATTGGATGAGTGTGAGTTTGTTAAAGAGAAAAAGATAGAGCGTATTACTATTACATTAATGAATATATCCCTCTCAAAGTGTCCCAATGATGATCCTTTGTGTTTTAGTGTTCAATCAGAATCTAACATATGGTGGCTTGGTGCTTTTGAGGTAAGTGAGATTCTCAGCTAAGCTCAAATGTTCACATCTACTTGACCGCTTTATTTCAGAGAACTCAGTGCCTGCAAAAGAGATACAAGGCACACTTGATTCACTTGGTGTAAGCAAAAGAGGATATTAGGCTATACAAAAATCTATCTCATCCATCTTTGTTAAGAAGGGAATAAAATCCAAACTTTCACCATCAGCCTCAAGTGTTTGGAAAGAGAGGCTTCATCTTAACGACGCACAGGGAGAATATCTTGGACAGCCCTTTCATATTAAAGCAACTTACAGTGGCCATGGAGCAAACATGGCATATGATGAGTTCAATAATATTTTGATGGACCTGCAGATGTTGCAGAAGAGAATGGTGGAGTTTTACAACATCACATTTGAAGAGTCACGAGGGGCATTACATTTTGTGCTGAAATTGGATGAGTGTGAGCTTGTTAAAGAGAAAAATATAGAGCGTGTTACTATTACTTTAATGAATAGATCCCTCTCAAAGTGTCCCAATGATGATCCTTTGTATTTTAGTGTTCAATCAGAATCTAACATATGGTGGCTTGGTGCTCTTGAGGTAAGTGAGATTCTCAGCTAAGCTCAAATGTTCACATCTACTTGATCGCTTTATTTCAGAGAACTCAGTGCCTGCAAAAGAGATACAAGGCACACTTGATTCACTTGGTGTAAGCAAAAGAGGATATTAGGCTATACAAAAATCTATCTCATCCATCTTTGTTAAGAAGGGAATAAAATCCAAACTTTCACCATCAGCCTCAAGTGTTTGGAAAGAGAGGCTTCATCTTAACGACGCACAGGGAGAATATCTTGGACAGCCCTTTCATATTAAAGCAACTTACAGTGGCCATGGAGCAAACATGGCATATGATGAGTTCAATAATATTTTTATGGACCTGCAGATGTTGCAGAAGAGAATGGTGGAGTTTTACAACATCACATTTGAAGAGTCACGAGGGGCATTACATTTTGTGTTGAAATTGGATGAGTGTGAGCTTGTTAAAGAGAAAAATATAGAGCTTGTTACTATTACTTTAATGAATAGATCCCTCTCAAAGTGTCCCAATGATGATCCTTTGTATTTTAGTGTTCAATCAGAATCTAACATATGGTGGCTTGGTGCTTTTGAGGTAAGTGAGATTCTCAGCTAAGCTCAAATGTTCACATCTACTTAAGTCTCATTTATTTTGTGTTGCAGGTAAAGAAAGAAGATCATGAGATTCTATATTGGGTGTTCCATCAAACTAATGTTCCGGAGGTGATTGATCGACAGACTAACCAGGGAGAGGTACTACGTCTAGATGGAACGGGAGACTTTCAAGTTCAGTGGCATCTTGCAGGTGACCTCAAAACATTAAAGTGCATGTATAATTGTGGAATGGGTGCAATGGCAAAGTCGCCGTGTTTGTTCTGCATGGAGCCTGCAAAGGTCATGGACCCAAAGTGGTGGAGAAAAGCTCCAACACGTCACATTGAGGACCCTGCTTTTCGACCGGTTTTAAAAATACCACTTGTGAATGTCCACATATGTACAATGCATGCCCTTTGTAGAATTGTGGAGAAATTGGTCTACTTATATATCGGGTTTGCTTGGAAAATCAAGAACTCAGCAGAGCGACAAGTGGCCCTGCAGTGCTTAGAATTGGTACTGTCGGATATGGGGCTTCATGGTGGAAATGTGAAAATCCAACGGGATGAAAAGAGATCAACTGCTGAGAAGGATGTCCCATGCAAACCATTCATCGGTGGGGTGAAGGCATGGAGGTTTTTATCTAAACCCCAAGGAATACGATATCTGAAGCTAACAAAACATGGAAAAATATATAACACATCTTATGTGAGCAAGGTAGAGTATCAGAGCTGGAAAAAGCTACATATTGCAGTCAAAGATCAAGAACCAACTTCTCGTAACGCGAAGGCTGAGGTTTGGCGATCAATAGACATGCTATTTTTGATGTGCGACAAAGATGACTGGTCACAAGGTGATATGAACAAGTTCAAGGATAATCTCAACCTTCTCAAAAAATCATTGAAGACAGCATGGACAGACACCTAGATTACTCACTACATGGTATTATTGTGTATTTGATTCTCTTTTATTTGTAACTATGTGAGTGTAAAACATTCTAAGTAATATGTTTTCATATCCAGCACATCATTTTCAATCATTTACCATATTTTATACAAAAGTATGGGAACCCGGCAATATGGAATACCCAAGGGATGGAAAAGTCTCATTACATGGCGAGAAATGCTTATTTCAGGCACACACGACATGGTGGCTCTCGAATCAAGGCTAACAGCTTGAGAGAACTATTTGAATGGTTCTATCGTAGAATCATTCATTGAATGCAGGCAAAAGAATTCTTGGCCTCTTCAGCAACAGCACAAGCCATCAGACATTTACAACAAAAAAAAGTTAAAAGATCAATGGCATACAACAACTTCGGTGCTCGTGAAGGTCAACAAAGGTGGAGAGAGACAATGGTGTATGTGAACCACAAGTGGAGAAAGATACTTTGAGTGGATGACATTGTACAAAATTTTTGTAATACATGATCTTATACAATTGCTACTTGAAGTGTATCAAGATTTTGAAGGTTCAATTTTGTTTTTTGGCACATCACCCTTGTAACGAATCATGAGATGTTTGCCATACTCTAAAAGTTCATCCGGGTTTTGTCTGCCAAGAGCTAGTGCAATTGTTGTGTAAGTGTAGTAATACGCTTCCCGACCACCTATATAGCCGTGGCAATAACCAAAACAATCTCTGCCAAACACTTTGTCCACAAGAATGACTTTATCTGCACTTTTGGGCAGCACGAGTCCACCCAAGAAGCATGATAGTGTCTTTAATGTGTAAGTTGCTATTGAACCCTCTAATGACATTCCATTGTGAAAAACTACTATCGGCGACTCGCAAAGCTTTGAAAGGTACTGTGCTAGGGCCGCATCCCTTCCACGATACTCTCGAGTCCACCGTCGAAGGAAGTCATCCTTGTCAGCAATCCAAGACTGCACATATCATGTCTGAGTAAGTGACACAGAGAGAGAGAGAGACAGAGAGAGAGAGAGAGAGAGAGAGAGAGAGAGAGATACCATGAAGCTCTCATCCTGCAGAAAGAGGTTTTCCTGCCACCACAGGTCCACAGATGTAGTTGACCCTTGGCCTGAATGGTTAAACCAATCCTCCACTTCTTTGTGACTTGTTGATGGCCTTAGGATTTGTCTTATTGCTTGGAAGGTGGCTTCATCCGGTAGTGTCTCCTTGTATTTTTCAGCTTTCTCAAAGCATCTTCGGAGGCATTCCATTGGATTGCTGGATGTTTCCATTGCCTCATCATCACTACTATCCTCTAAAACAAATCCACTCCTCTCCTCTTGGACTTTGCAAATGATAGCCAGGGAGAAGTCCTCCCTTAAATAAAAGATGCTTTGTACATCATGTAAAAAGATATAGGTCCTGTCTCCAATCCTGAAGTCAGGAACAGCAGGCAGCATCATCTGAGCATGCTTCTCAGTGAAGTTACTAACATCCAAGGGTAATTGGATTTTTGTTGTTTTCACAGAGAGCGTCTTACTTCTTTGTACTTCAATTGCCTCAACCTCAAGGTCAACTGTATCTTCAACCTCCTCGACTTCTTGTATATGTGTTGTCTCCTTGCATTCTTCGTCTGGTGCTGCATCCTGCTCCTCTAACACCTCATCAGGATTCCGCATGAGGAATCCAAACAGGCTGTTCAGGTAAATCATAAAGCCAAAGGATTCCTTGCACTCTTTTTGGTGCAAAGGGCAGGCTGAATGTCGGCAAGCGGGTGGTAATTCCCTATACTTCTTTAGTCTTTTTCCTTTTCCACTACAGTCATTTAAATGAACGACAGTCATACTAGGCAGAACAACCCTCCCTACCTGCACCATCAGTTCAAATTGATCTCTA
>NC_140956.1:93141777-93159277 GCF_014529385.1 Adiantum capillus-veneris | reverse complement strand
TCCATTTTTCAAGAACTTTCCAATGATATGTCATATCATGGGGTTCTAAGCAATATTTAGAGGGGTCTACCGGGTTGCTTTCTTTTGTACAACTTTGATGATGTGGCACTCTTAAAAGGCCCAAAAATGAGTTCAAATTTTTCCTAATGCACGTCAGATTTTGCCTTTTTGTATGATCAAAGAAAATGTGTTACCGTCGAGGGCCACTACCACCCTAAAAAACCACACTTGCCTCTTTTGTACAAACCGTTTAGCCAAATCGATGTTCCCTTTGATGCAAATAATACACTACTGATTGAAGATACTCCTGAAAAGGAAGAACTAAATCCACCAGGAACAACTATCTCACCACCCTCTTTTGAGGGGCATACCTTTTATTTTTACCTTGAAGACATTTTGATTCCATACTTACAGAAATTGTATCTCAGTCCATTGTTCACGGACGAGTTTGTACTTTCTAATAAATTAAGATGACTCTTCTATCATGTCTTTGTCTTGCCTAACATTGAGAGAGAGAGAAGAGAGAGAGAGAGAGAGATGTGGCAATGGCTAAATAAATGTATTTCAAGAACACTTATATTCACAGAGCACAATTGACAAATGAGCTCAAAAAAACTTCATGTATTGAAAGTCATTCGTATACACTTGGGTTCACAAGAATCTCTGTTACATTGACACTATTTCAACCCGACCATCCAACTCTTTGCACAAAATATCTTTTTCCCTATGCCGCATCAGCTTACGGCCAGCTAGGAAAAAGGAAAAATCTGAAAGGTCCCTGTCCATTGACTCTTCAATTATGTCGTGCCGCAACTGCATAAGATTGCATAGCTCCCTTATTGTAACCACCAACATTAGGCCATGCTCTTTATCAAACACTTCCACATCCACAGCAAGATTATCTTCCAAACCTATAGAAACCTGGTCCATAGGAATGTATTTACCTCTGAGCATTTGTGATCGCATATACCAAAAGGAGACTAACAGTGATTGGCTTGCAATCATGTACTTGACAACTAGAGTGTCAAGCGCGACCTCTCACCGTATGGCAATCTCTTCCTTTACATACCATCCTCTGTCAAGAAGTTTGTCACAGGATGACTGCTGAAATGACTTGCACATGAACATAGTTTTCGTAACACGTATATTATAGTTATTAAACAACTCTATGAACAATGCAGCAGGAAAAAAGTTTGCAATTCTAACGAGTTTGGTGGGAATAGAGCTACGTAGATACCTCTGTATATCCTTCTAGAGCTTACTTTGCATTGCCTCCACCATTGTTTCCTCAGGAACTGGCCAGTCCACACTGTTCCAGTCGGTTGGTAGAGGCACTTTCACCAACATGCCATTCTTATTCCCTGGGCACAGTTGGTAGAAGTGGTCATAGAAAAATATTCCTTCATCAGCCAGGCTTTTCCTTCTTCTCCCTGAATATTGTAGAGAACCAATGTGGGCATGAACGACAAGGAAGAGGCCTATTATGCACTCTACAGGCTCCCATTGCTCATAAGAAGAGGGATAAACATCTGCAAAATATATAACAAGAGTTAAACTAAGAGTATCAATAAGTCAATATGACAAATCTAATGTAGTTGAGATGTGAAGAATGGAGCCATTGCTCATAAGAAGAGGGATAAACGTTGCAAAATATATAAGAAAAGTTATAATGAGAGTATCAATAAGTGAAATGACAAATCAAATGCAGTTGAGATGTCAAGAATACTTACAATTGCAACGTGGTTGATGTATATCTAACACATTTTCACCGTTTGGTATCACGTCTGGATGGGTAAACACATGCTGAATAAGAACTTCCTTTACAGATCTTTTTCCGATTTCAACTTTGAAATCCAACACTCTGGCCTTCCATGCTGAGCGGTAAACATTGATAGCACTAGACCTCTTGGCTCTTCTTGGTTGCATGAGGACCCATGAACCTTTGTTTATCCTTTGTCCAACCCATTGGTTCTCTGCACTTATTGAATTTGATATTGTAATTGAGGATATGCTACTACTTGGCCTTCCAGGCAAAGTGCAGGTGTTGGTAGTTGGTGTGAGAGACCATAAACACCTAGAGCTTCTTGGGCGAGAAGACGTGGAAGCCATAGCTCTAAGAGAAAAGCTTTAGTGGAGGGAGATTCACTTTGAAAGCATCCTAAGGGAGGGAAAGTGTTTTAGAATTCCAATATCTTGTGCGGGCTTAATGGTCACCCTCCAGTACATTAATGACCATAAGAGAATATCAGCAGTGGGACCACACATGCACCTAACAGCTCGGTAAAACCAAAGAAGTTACGATGCCACAATCCTAGATTCGTGCAAATTTTTAGGATATTTTCCTATTTTTTGAGTCTTTCCACGTATTTTCCTATGTAATGTAGCCCGCTTGCTCATTGGACGCGCTCTATTTTCTCTCTCCTTCATATGGCCCTCCAAATGACCTCCAAAATTTCCTAATGGATAGAAAGCCATGGCCAAAGGCCACAATACATGCTTAAGACACAACTAGCCCTTTGTATCGACTTCCTAGAATCACACATGAAGCAAGTCAAAAGGTCCAAAAGACATGCAAGAGCAAAATGCTAAGTTCAGGGTGGATGCTTGACATCAAGAAATGGTTTGGAAGATGGGATGCATGTCACTTGGTCAAGGATGTGTTGATCGATTCCAAATTTAATGAGGCCTTCTTACAACACCAATGTATCACGGCTTGGGAGAAATCTGAAGGTTCTTTCTTTAGCCATTACACCACACACGTTGCCCCAAACTACAAATCTCTCTTCTTCTCCGAACGAGGTAATTGAACCCATCCCTACATCCTTGAGTCCATCCCATTGAGTGCAATCCGCACCATTGCCTCCATTCATCTTAGATCCCATTCTCTACGTTGTGAGATAGGACTTTGGGGCACTGGCGAGGAGTCACATCGACTTTGCACCTTATGCCCTCATCAAGTACGAGAGAGTGAGTGCCACACACTACATAAGTGCTCATCTTTTGACCACATTAGATCCTCTTTTCCCCATATATTTATCCATGAGCTCTCCCTACATATCTTCCTCTCCCAACCACGATGTGGACTCTCTATTGCGATGCCCATTTCTACCCTTTTTAGCATCAAGAGTCACTTATGACCTCCACTCACACCACGTGACATGTTCATTTGGTCCCATAGGTCATATTTGATCTCTAAGGACGATAATAGAACTCTCTCTCTCTCTGTCTCTCTCTCTCTCTCTCTCTCTCTCTCTCTCTCCCCCCCCCCCCCCCTTTTCTGCACGTCTCCAAGCAACCATGGCAACTTGTCACTGCCACCCTCCATAGCTAACACCTAACACATGGTATCAGAGCCCAGGCCGGTCGAGGAAGGAGGTTGGCATTCCGAGGTCTGTAGGTCAACATTCTAAAACGCTACCAAGAGCAAGGAAAACCCAAGCAGTGGAGAGAGGAAACCTCTTGAAACAGTGAAGTTATGCAAGGCTTTAGCAGTTAGATGCAGCATCTCAAAACGCAGTCATCTCTTGCATGCGAGCCTCTTGCAGATGGTGAAGAAGAGCGTTCCAACACACTGCTAAAACAATTCACCTCGCTCTAGTGCATATCCAAACGATGCAGTGGAGAAACCCTATGAGAGTAGCATATCAGAATGCCCTCTTGCATAAGCAAGGCATTGGCGGTTCTAGGCAGTGGTGGCTAATAAGGAGTTTTCAAAATGTTGTCTGCTTGGTCTCAGTGGAAAATCTTGCTTGCTACAGCATCTCAAAATGCCCTAAGCGAAAGCTCTTTGGCAAAGCATCTTGAAAATCTGCCAGGTAAGCAAAGGTTTACAAAGGCGGTAACGAAGGTGACATCTTTCATAGCTTTTCAAAACATCATCTACAGTAAAGCAGTTGGCAAAGGTGTGGCAAACAATCGATCGGTTCAAGATCATCTTGTGACACTTCCATCAGCTTTGCAATAGTATGTTACCATATACATGTGGTAGTGATGTGTGTGAACACCATATACATGTGGTAGTGATGTATGTGAACACATTACGACCGTCGGGGCATTTTTTCCCTCTTTAGGAGGTTTTTTTCCCCGTGCATTGTATATACGCCCATCACTCTAGGGATATCTATCTTTCCTTTGTACACTAAGTAACACACTCTCTATTGTGTGCCTTGAGCTTCCTTCATCTTCTCCAAGCTGTGTGCGTTTCTCTACAACCCTAATTCCAACAATTGCTATCAGAGAAGGTTGCGTCCTCCCGAGCTACGGTTGCCAGCTGCTCTAGCTCACACCTGCTCACTTTCTCCAATTACAGTGAGGTTTGGGAAGCATTCGTAGGTCAACAAATATTTTGGGAAAGCTCGTAGAGATCAGTATGCTCAGATTTTTTATTCGGGCTCATTTTGGCCTCGATTTCCACTACAGTAAAGTCTGCACAGGCAATTTTGTCATTTTGTGCAGAGTTTCTGTCAATGTCGTTTTCTGCATAATAGGTGCCTTACAGTCTTCTAAGGTTTGTGCTATATAGCAAGTGTTGTTTCCACTACGTTTCTCCTCTTTTTGGGCAGTTTTCTCATCAGGTGCAGCATTTACCATGGCTGACAACAACACGGATTGATTGCATTTCTCCTGGTTCTAAGGATGTAGGCGATGTTGAGCATGTTGCAGGTCTTGCTGCAAGGATTGCTTCTATTAGAGTTGTTTTGCCTACAACAGAACAAGCTCGTTGGGATGTAAAGGATGCGCAGGCTCATGCATTGATTGCGTTATCTGTGAAGTGCACCATTGTTCCTCACATTCGTTCAGCAAAATCTACAAAACAGGCTTAGGATATTCTAGCAGGTCTTTATGCAAGCCGCAATGAGGCTAAAATTGCTTTGCTGCGTAAAGAGCTGGAATCGAAGATTGTGCATGAGGAAGATGATATGGACGCTTTCCTTGTTGGTATCAAGGATATCAATGAGCAACTTATTTCTGTAGGTGAAGTCATTTCAGACAGTTCCCTTGTGCAAACTGTTCTTGATGCCTTACCAGATTCATACCAAACTTTTTCTAGTACTTGGAGACTAATGACCCAAGGAAATCCTGAAGTTGTCAAGTTTGATGCATTATGCACATTGATGTTGCAAGAGTCACTTTCCAAAAAAAACAGGACGAGGCAGCGTGCAGTTGAATAGGCTTTTATTGCTTCTAAAAGAAAGGGTGGTAACATCAATGCAGCCACTTCTTATGGTTCTGTTGCGAGTGGCAAAACTTTTGTTCCTAATGCTTCTGTTGGCAGCAATTCATCTGGAAATTCTGGTGATAAGAGCAAAAAGAAGATGCGTTTCCATTATTGTAGAGCTAATGATCATTTGATCATGCAATGTCCTAAGTTGAAGGCCAAAGAGGCTAAGAAGAAGAGGGTGGTTCCACTACAAATGCTGGTTCCACTACAAATGTAGCCATTGTTGAGTCTTCTATAAAAGAAGACTGTAATGTTGATGTTGATGTAGAATGGGATTTTAGTGCAGAGTGCACTTACAATCCTGTTGTCCATGATGCATGCATGTCAATTGCTACAGATTCACATGTGTGGTATTTCGACAGTGGTGCTACAAAGCACATTATCTCACATCGTGAATTGTTCACCTATCTCGAGTCTGTCCCTCATGGGAATTCAGTTACTTGTGCCAACAATGCCTCTTATCCGGTTCAGGCAGTTGGAAAGATTGTGCTTACTGCTGCAAATGGCAGTTCTTTCACACTTGTTGATGCACTTTATGTACCTGGAATCAAGAAGAATATTCTGTCTGTATCTGCACTTGCTAGACTTGGACTTGTAGTCAAATTTGTGGATGACAGATGTACAGTTCATGATCTCAATTCTGCTGATGAAATTGTTGCATCTGGGCTTTTGTGTTGTGGGTTGTATACGCTCACTTTGTATGACAAGTATGGACAAAATTTTGCAAATGCAGTTGTAGATTCAAGGGCTATTTCATATGCAAAACTTTGGCATGCATGTTTTGGTCATGTGAATTTTGCCAGTTTGTTGCGTTTGCAAAAATCTAATATGGTTACTTCTTTGCCGCCTCTTGAAGCACCTGTCAAACATGTTTGTGAAGGCTGTATTTTGGGTAAGATGCATCATTCTAAGTTTCCAAAGGATGGTTCAATTCGGGCCACATGCAGGTTGTAGCTTGTGCTTAGTGATGTTTGTGGGCCCATGCAAACTCCGTCCTTGGTCAATTACCTGTACTTCGTGACTTTCATTGATGATTACTCCAGGCATGCATGGGTATTTCCGCTTAAAGCGAAGTCCGAAGTTTTTATGTGCTTCAAACAATTTCTGGCTATGGCTGAAAATGTATCGAAATGTACTATGGGCACCCTCCGTTCCAATCGAGGGGGGGAGTATATGTCTCATGAATTTAATGCATTTCTGGCTAGTTGTGGGATAAAACACCAATGTACAATGCCGTATACACCTCAACAAAATAATGTTGTTGAGAGGGAAAATAGGTCTCTTATGGAAATGGCAAGATGTACGGTTAAGAGTCAAGCTTTACCACATTCGTTTTGGCTCGAGGCTGTCATGTGTGCCACTTATGTACTCAACAGGTGTCCTACAAAAGCATTGCACTCTATGACTCCATATGAAGCATGGCTTGATAGAAAACCATCTATTGAGCACATGCATGTTTTTGGTTGTTTGGCTTATGGTTTAGTGTCACAAGTGCAGCGCAGAATATTGGATGATAAGGCTGTCAAATGTATTTCTGCTAGTTATAGTGCTGAAAGAAAAGGTCATAGGTTGTATCATCCGCAAACAAACCGTATTTTGGTTTCACGGGATGTAGTGTTTGTGGAAGATTCTGCTCAGCCCTTGTTGTCATGTACTAGAGACAGTAATGTAAGCTCACAGGACATTTATGACACTTTGTTTCCTCTTTTTAGTGGTGGACATTTTCGCTCCACACTTTGAACATATTTGTACTCGTTGCAAAAAAAGGAAGCAATCATTCGGACATGTATGAATCTTTGTGTAGTCCATGCCCATAGACTTCAAAAGATTCTTAGCATCCTCACACATCGGAGGCATGTCATTTTCATATGGCAAAATTTGATCTTCAAAAGACTACAAAAGATGGGTATTTTTGTCGCTTTTAGAACTATGAAAACAACTTTGACTAATTTGGTGGAGCAAAAAAAGTTTCAAGTCCGCTCTCTATAAACAAATCAGAGACAGTTGCATTCGGCCATCTATAAATACATTGAAGATTGAGCATCGCGAGCGATGCACACGGGACAAAGGTCTTTGTGCCGTTGTAGAGTGGTAAATGAGCTAGTTTTTGCATGATTTATTCTTGTTTATTGACTTTTGATTATGGTAATTCTATGATATACACGGTACCCCCATCATTGTGCCCGCCATCATGGTCTGCATCCATGTCATAAAACTCATCGAGGATTTCTCCCATGTGTTCGTCCTCTATCATGCTAGCAATGTCATGTATTTTTGTGTTTGTCTCCATCCATGCAATTGATGTTGTCCTCCTCTATCCACAAGACGTGGACGACGTAATGTCGTGTGGATCGGTCTACTCACCATATGAACCATGTGATTGGAAGCATAGGTTTTGAACTCCATCTAATGCAAATGTTACATATTCTTGAACGTGTGCATTACGGATCCATCATTTACAAAAGATCTGATACTCGCATTGAAAGCAAGGGCAAGCCATTCTTTCTTCGAGATCCAAAGATGACATCTGATGTCATTGATATGCATTTAGACAGCTCTGATTTTCTATATATCCACATCTCTCCCTCCATACCTCTCTTCCATAAATCCTAGCTCTCTTCATTTCCAAAAAACAAGCACAGTTTCCTTTGTTTTTGCAAGACTTAAAAACAAAAAAAAAAACCATCCACGACTATGGCACACCCATAAGGTTTTAAGGCGTGTCATTTTTTAAAAAACAAGCAGGCACCCACAAGGTTTTAAGGCACGTCATAATAAAAACAAGTTTTGTCTCTCTCTCTCTCTCTCTCTCTCTCTCTCTCTTTTTATTTCTCTCTCTCTCTCTCTCTCTCTCTCTCTCTCTCTCTCTCTCTTTGACGCACACACCCACATTACACCCTCTCTCTCACACACTCTCTCTTTGACACACATACATTGTCTTCCCTCTCTCTCTCTCTCTAATCAAAGCACATGCATAGATTTATCTCTCTGTCTATGTTTATATATATATATATTTATTTATTTATTATTATTATTTCTTTCTCTCTCTCTCTCTCTCTCTCTCTCTCTCTCTCTCTCTCTCTCTCTCTCTCTCTCTCTCACACACACACACACACACACACACACATATTAAAGCGATCACTCACATTGATCAAGTACTCAAAATGCTGTCAAACACCAAATGTACCTGTCAAACGAGAAAAAACACATGCAAAAATTAGATTAGATAGACAAAGAGTTGGGGGGGGGGGGGGGGGGGGGGAGAGAGAGAGAGAGAGAGAGAGAGAGAGAGAGCACCACTTCTTGCAAATGGAGAAAACACACATGCGTGCGCACACACACACACACAAATAGCAACCTCGGTATAGGCATCGGTATGGATGTCGGTATACCGACGCTTATATCAACGTCTATATAGGCACCTACACTGAGGCAAAAATTTTAAAATCCAAAACGGACTTCCCCTATTTTCCTATTCTTCTACGTGCGAATTCTCCTCCTCCTCACTGCATCCCCTTCCCATAGGCCCTCCCTCACACACATCCTCCCCCCCCCCCCCCCCCCCCCCCCCCCCCCCCCCCCCCCCCCCCCCCCCGCCCCCCCCTCTCTCCCCTCCCCACCTCTCCCACACCCTCTCCCCCCAACACACGCATACACACACACACACACACACACACACACACACACACAGAGTTCATGAATCGGATCTGTCAATCAATGAGCCTGTTGTTGTTGCACATTGCAATAGTTTCCCTATGAACGAGTCTTCTACAACCATCACACCCTGGGGTGGTTCGGAGGTCTAGAGCTCTTACCAAGTATGTGATGTCGGGAGACAACTCCGGGCATATTGTTGGCATCGATTTGAGTTTCAATTATCTATTGGTGGATTATGCTTAGATCAGTGGTGTAGCATAGAGGATAAGCTACTTGAGTGGGCGTGAGGTCCATTGCTTCAGGAAGATCTTTGGCTCTCATTGAATCTTGACCACGCCTTTGTAGACAGGGCTCAATTGGTGAAATTGCCATCCTTGCACTTTGCGGATATGCTCCCAGTCCCATAAGTAGACAATTATTACTGTGGGAAAGAAGAATGGGGTTTGCACATCGATAGGTCGTTTTAGGTAGCCATGGGATCATTTATAACAACATTTTTAAAAAAGTGTTTGTTGTTGATCGCTACGTATCCAAAAGGACAGTCTTTGTGGAGAGCAAGAACAACCATCTGTCTCAAGGTTGTCGGGTGTCCGTGGATTTGTTAGTAGAGGTCGTCTTTGAGTGCGTCAATGCTACAGACAACTTCAATCAGACATGGGAGAAGTGTAGACTGTACATTGAGTCTAATAGAGCTAAGATGGAAGTTTGGATCTGCAATCGCCCTGATGCATAAAGAGAGAGAGAAAGAGAGAGAGAGAGTATATTCTGATGCATAGGGTAACAAAATCTACTAACTTGCTTTTGCCAACTGGTTGTGGTTGCATACAAAGATGTCTATGGACGTTTGCAGTTTGAGGCAAGTAAGACCCTAGGTCAATTGAATTGGGGAGGGTCTTTCCAAGTTTCAAGTTGTATTTTTCATACTTCATGCCCACTGTTCTTACAAATTTTAGTATATGTATCCACTTAAGTTGCCTACATGGATTTTGTTTTTTTGCTTTTATACTTTTTCTTCTATAAGATGATGTCTTCATACTTACAATCTTACTACATGTACATAATATGTACGAGTTATAAACAATGGATGATACATATCTTCAGCTATTGTTGTGCTCAAAAGTGGCTCAAGGTGGGCAAGCTTCCAAACCTTTGTCCATGGAGATAGTAAACCGGAGGGAAGAAACCTTTTGATATGCTTTTCTTGGCCTCATGTAATGCATATGTTTTTTCTTTTTAATTTCTGGGGCTTTTAGTCCTTTGTGTACATAGAGTCAGTATGGTGGTTCTTTAATATCGTGGGGGAGGGGGCGATTATTCCTTTCTTCAAGGCAATTGATCTCATATAAGCCTCTTCTAACCGTGTTCATGCTCGCATATGTGTGTCTCGCTAACTTATCACTCTTGTCTTGATGGCATCAGGGTCTGAGTTCTTGGACCATGCCGATACTTTTGAGGTGCATTGAAATGGTCCCCTAATGCTCTTTCTTTGACTTGTGTTTTGGATTTATCAATGTGAGCTTTAGACTTGGGTCTGGAATGTTATTTCTATTGGCTGCTTGTATATTGTTGTTCAGGCATCATTGAGATGTATATCTTCTACTATTGAAACAAAGATTATTTGTTTGTGGAGATGTTTGTTGCTCTCATTTGATCTTGGATTTGCATCGTCCAGCCCATACTTTTAATCATTTTGTGCTCGTGAGGGGATTAACACTTGTGAATTGCTCAAATATACATGTTGTATGGAGCTATCTATGCGCCAATAAATGGTCACATTGGAAGCACTTGTTGCTAGAAGGAGCTCATGGATTCAATCTGCTTTATGCATGTATGTATATATATACAGACACAGAGAGAAGAGAGGGGGAAGGAAGCCAAGTCAATGTGAAAGGACAGGGGGACTGGAACATGCTAATCTCCACCCAGCCATGCCCTATATAGGCCCTTGGCCGACTAAAAATAGGGACCCCGTTGACTACATGTCCATCCTGGCCCTTGGCCATGACTCTGGTCCTACCCTTTTCCTGACATTACTCCCCCCTTGGAGAAGCGTTTTCGTTCGCGAAAACACAAGTGATGGTATCTTCATAAGAACACTAATGTTTTCTACTGTAACATCCCTCATGGATCCAACTGTTCATTTGAGCGGAACACGGTTTAGTAGGAGGTTCAATGAAATCAAGAGTAACATCTTGATTTTCTAAATTGTTGTCCATTTGTAACCATCTAATGGTACCGGTTCCTATCCAAATATAGTGTGTAGACTCCATTTAGAACGCTCATCAGCATGGTAAACAAGTTTATCACAACAAAGGTGTACCAAAAAGATTACCTCTTGTCACTTTCCATGAAAGTAACTTGCTGACATAACTCATCAGCCAAGTTTAAGTCCTTGACTTGTTCCCAATGTTCATCATCAGTAAATAACCCCACCCTAACGAGTGTGCAAGGTTGAGAACGTGAGTTATACATGAAGAGACTAAACCTAGTCGCAAACATGCTTTAACTTATAGTAAGAAACTCTAAGTAGAGCAATAAATGCTTACTGATTGAATCGCTTGGTGCTAACGTACGCACTTTACATATCCTTCAACACCAGATTACACTTTATAACCTGTCTATCCCCTTGGATAACTGACAGTATTGAGGTGTGTTCCCTTACACTTTGTAATCTGCCTATCCCCTTGGATAAGTGACAATACCGAGGTGTGTTTCCCCCATGATTTACAGACAGTCTTCCCTGATGACTGGTAAACGGAGAATCACAATAGCGTATAACATTGTTGAGGAATCAATAATGTCCGGAATAACCATCGTGGTTAACTTGAAAAATCCACAAACAACCAAACCAAGTCATGACCTCTATTGGTGATTAGTAGACCCAAAAGTAATCTCCTAGAGAGATTGCACTTAGAGTGCAAAATGCTTTATAAGAAATAACTAAGCATGCATTTTATGGTCTTTAGATCACCACCTAAATTCCATTCAACATCAAACTCCCCACGTCCTGGAACCATGAGCTTCTCACCGTTTATTTGAGCTTTAATGACCTCTGTGACCCATGGGATTCTACTGAAAATCCATGCAAGGACTTCATGTGTCTCTTTCGGAACTTCAATTGCACCAAGCCACCATATATCCTTCTCTGATTGCACACTAAAAGAGGGCTTTGTCGCTTCACTCGAACTGCAAGATTGCTTGGCATAAGCTAGGGCTTCATTCATAAGCGTGATGCTCATTCTCTCCAACTTTCTCCCTTTAACAATTACACACTCATCCAAATTCAGCATGAACACAAGCTTGCCTTCAAGAACTGCCAACAACATAAAGCCTCAGAATGCATGTTATGACACATCATAGAGCATGTAGGCAACTCTAAACTAACCTGCATCACTCAAATTGTAGAAAACAGCCATGGACTGCTGCAATCGTATCAAGTCCACAAAGATATTGTTGAATTTGGTGTAAACAAACCCTTCGGTCCGCAACACACTATTAGAAACAGCACCGCTTCCCTTTCCGCGGCCCTTCCTTCCTTGTGATTTGCTACGGAGCGGCTGAAGAGGCATCGTGTCTTCAATATACAAGTAGTCCCCTAATCGGTGAACAACATCTTCATTTGACACCTTCTTGGCAATTTGCACTCTGTGAGGAAGTGGGAATAGGTTTTCCGTGACTCCTCGACTTCTTAATGCATCTTTTAACACTTGATGTATTGCTTGATAGCCCTTGGTACTAATTCCAACAGCATCACAAATATCCTGAACATCTAGATCAGTGACAATATTAGAAAAATCTCTAAGAACACTCTTAGTGATTGCGTCTTTCAAGTGTTTTGCCTCTGGAGCATCAAGCATCCCAATAAAATCCTCTTTGTTGAAACAAGAACGAAGTAAAGTAGCCCTAGCTGACGCATTCTCACCGCCGCACGTTTCTTGGACGAAGTTCCTATTGCCCAAAACAACAATGATGAGCCGTATTAAACTTAAACAACATGAGGGATAGAACATGTTACCTCATAGCTGTCACCCTTCGTTTTCTTGCACCTCCACGTGGTGCAAGAGTCTGAATTTCGGACAACTCTCGTTTCCTCACCCTACCTCCCATGGCAGTACTCTTAATGTGTGAAAGAGTATCCTCAAGCTTTTTAATTACATTTTCCTTGGTTGTGATGGTGCTCTTTGCCTCCTCAAGCGCACTAGTAGCTATTTACATCTGAGCTTGAAGATTGTGGAAACTCCCATTGAGCAACTGCCAATGACGCAAGTAGATCTCGGACCGCGCAATCTCGTGTTTGTTGAGTCTCTTGCAGTAGCCCAACAAACCTTGCTCTCCATTTCCAACGTATTGCAACAGTGATGGAATGTTTGTAAAAGACGGATGAACATTGAGAGAAGGATCCTTTGGATACAAGCATCCGTCTATCCAGAGATCCACATTCTTCTCCCCTTGAGCGCGGCGTTCGTTGGCTGAAGGTAATGTACCCAAGCATGTTTTCTTTGTCGGAACATACTCTTGAGGTAGGCGTAGGAAAAGCCCTGGAGACCTACCGCGTGAAGAGCTTGCTGGGACATTGGTCACGTCGTCAAGAGGCATTGTAGGATGGAGAGATGGAGCTTGAAGGATGGAGAGATAGAGCTTGTAGGATGGAGAGATGGAGCTTGAAGGATGGAGAGATGGATCTTGAAGGATGGAGAGATGGGTGCGTAGGTGCATCAGCAGGTGCAGGTGCAAGGGGGATGCGTGTAGGAGAGGAGCTTAGATTAGGAGAGAGAGTTTTCAATTTTGGGGGGAATTTTCTAAAAGTTTAGAGGGAGTCAAAAAATGTTGAATTTTGAGTAATTTAACTTAAAAAACTTTTTTTTGTTATGTGTATATGTTGGGGGTACTTTTTAGGGGGGAATAGAGTTTTTTTGAAAGTTTTTTAAAAAAGTCATTTTTTTTACCTCTTTGACCCACGGATTTGCTTAGGTGGGATGGGAGAGTTAAGAGGCCACTTACAAGTTGGCCAAAAAGGTAGAGAGAGAAGACCCCCTACCCCCCTACGTTTCAAATGGTTTACCCCCCCCTTCCCTACTTTTTAAATGGTTACCCCCCCCCCCCCCTTCCCCCTACCTTTTTAGGGGTCAAAGGTGGAGGAGACCCTACCAAAATAGCCCCATTTAAAGCCTTTGTCCCCCTTAATCTTGGCAGGCTTCCTTTAAATTAGGGATTCTTACAAGGCCCATGGAGAGTCCACTTTTTTCCTAATGATGGAGTGATTTAGTAATCACCCGCAGGGTCTTACCCCAAAATTGTGCTTCCGTAGACACTCATAGTTCTATAGAGAGAGCAACAGATACACATAGGTGAAATTCCTAGCTCGTATGGACATCCATGCTATCTCAACTGTTTGCTGCATCTAGACTCCGTGGGATAGATCAGCTGCTGTGAGTTTAAGACTATCGGAAACTCAACTCGAGCGTCGCACTAAAAACATGTAGTGCAAAAATGACACCCAAAACATCCATAATGACAAGACTCTTGCTTGTCCATGAACGTCGATGGGTACTCCACTTGGTAGATCTGTGTGATCTTGAGAACAATCACCCAAGTAATGGCAACAGTTGTGTTTTACCCTAGGTCTGACAATGGCTCTTAGCCTTTGTGGCTCATAGCCCAATAGCAAATTAGTGTTCCATCGACGAAGCGAGGAAGACTAATTGGGGTGGCGTCTTGGCCACTTTCTAGCTCAGAGTTAGAGAACCTTGGCTCAAGCTGACTCATGAGCAAAACATGTATCAAAAGCTTCTTAGAAAGTTTTCATTATTCTCCGAGAGAAATAAGAAAGAGAGAGAAAGAGATAGCATGCTGGGTTGAGGAAGGTTTCTTAACCTATTATAGTGCGTACCCAATCTGTGTGAGCGTGTGCATATTATGCCTGGGTTGCAGCTTATTCTATAAGCATACAACAATCTGTCTGTATGACTCTCTCATCGCGAGAGGCAATAGAAAACACAAGTCAAATCTTGATCCATATACCTTGTATGGGGTCGTGACTATACGAGGATGACTTGAATAGGGCACTATGCCTGTGAATCAAGTCCAAGTTTTAGTTTCTTTTTGGTATTGTTGTGCGTTGACAGCAACCAAAAATCATGTCAAACAATCCAGAACTTAATGTGTCCTTGACAGAGTGTTTGGTGTTATAGCGGAAGTGTAAACCAAAAAGTGATGGAGTTCATTTCACCTAGCTAGGAGGCCGTGCATGCAGAGTGGTAAACCCTTGGCGAGAGTGAAGGTCTGAAAGGTGAGATCCCAAACCCATAAGTGCCTTGCACCAGCTAGATTGGTAAGGATTCTGTGAGTTGATATCCCTATTATGCCAGTTCCCCGAACTTGTGTGCCAATGTCCTTGATTCCAAATCAATGGGAAATATCTTGGCACGAGGGAGAAGCCTTGCTTCATGTAAAACTGCCAAGCATTTTGCTTTGCATAGCAACAATAATTTCCAAGTAAATTTGGAAACAAGAAAAACAAAAAAAATTTGAAAATTTTCTAACCTGGTCATTCGGATGTAACCCGTTGCCTGGAAATTCTGAAGAAAAATTCGTTTGAATCTGGCTCCTTAGACAAGTCTGCTACATGAGAGAGAGTTGTTGCATGTATCATATACACCCTCAGGTATCATCCATGCTCATCTAGCACGTAATGAAAGATCATGCAAGCATAATCAAATCCCTCCCAAGTTTATATGCTCATAGCATATGCCAAACGTGGGAAGTCTCAGTACAAAATTTGTCAATGATGGAATTCGTGCTACACATAAGTCTTCTATGCTCATAGCAAACAGATGCGGTTGTTAACAGACAAATATAATGGCAAAAGCGAATCGATTGTGTCTAGATTTGATATCGCCGACATAGCCTAGATTTGCATCAGTCTCATGCATACCATTTGTACCAGATTGTGCAATCATAAGTAGACCACTCTCGCCGATGAGAGTGGGGCCTTCGGAGGAGGGTTTTACAACGTCTCTGGTGTCATATCTCTCTTCTCTATCTATCTCTTAGTCTCATGCACTACACTAGCACCTTGCATATGCTTATTTGACCTTTCTTCATCCTCGGCTCTTTCATCTTCGGCTGATATGACCCCCTCAACTTGTTTTGATTCCACTGTATCTGATGCAGGGGTTTGTCGTGGTGGCTCGTTATGTATTGTCATATCAATTGTGCGGTCATCCAAGCCACTATCTTCAGGTTCTCTGGGGTTTGACATAGTGAGCAAGTGTTGTATTAGACTTACCTGATATCTTTGCAAATAATCATATGTGTAGTTTTGCACAGCACTCTGCAAAATTGAAAGACCACATGGTGAGAAGTCTTGTATAAAGAAAACCAAAACTGGCTGAATGCATTGCCAAATGGTTACCTTAGTCATGAAAGGTTTTAATGCAAAGTAGCTTTGCAGGACATATTCTGCATGGAGAAGACATCTCCAGCCGCAAGAATTTGCATCGGTTTGAATTGGTACACGTACATCTTTGATTGGGGCCTTGTGAAGTTCATACCTTCCACATAGCTTGCCATAAGCAAGCAACAACCTCTTTATACAACTACACAAAGGAGTATCAGGATGTTAGCTTGAGGCTTTCAAATTTACATGGATATCTATAAGAAACACTTTCTGATACATAACACTTACAGCCTAATTTCAGGGTGGGTTCCTTTTATTGAATTGAACACCCACACTGTTGGCTGCTCAACATCAAGGCATATGAGACTCCAGTGATGGTTGTTCTCATATGGAAAGATGATGAAAGTTACTTCCAGCATAGCACAGTGGAGAAACCAACTCTCAGATGGACTGTTCTTCTGTCTAATAATCACTGACATTTGTGGATCAAGAAGAAACACCTCCGTGTGGGTGTGCGGTGGAAGTTGACTTTTGATCAAACTGCAGGGAGTGTACCTGAGTTAGTACACCTATCATTTGAGTTTTCAAAGCTAGCAAAATATTAACACTTACTTAAGACAAGCATAGATAATTGTATCTGAGATCTGAGCATTTGGATTCAACAATATATTAATGTCCACTTTTTCTAGAGCCAGCTTTCTGGCTCCATCTATAAAGGGTATCTCTGCAAGCGAACCATCCTTCATTAAAAGTAGAGTTTCTTTGTTGCTTGCATCTATGGACAGAGTCACATTGCATTCTGTTTGCCTCTGGGACTCCACTGCTACTTTTTCTTTCTTCTTAAGCTCTGCTTCCCTCATGTCTTCTGTTTGGTGAGCAACATTCTCTGCCCTTGCCCTTGTATTCACATCATGTGTGACATCTACAACTGTGACTTGTGGCAATAGCTCAGGGGGGTATAGCAAAATTTCCCTCATTTTCTTATCTCTGCAGACATTGGGGGCCAGAAGTTTGTCATACCTCCACCTTACCCTTTTTAGTGTCTCACTATCTTTGTCCATTACAGTCACCCTGTGGGCATGGGCTGCTACAATGGTCATGTCACTGAAGTACTCAAGCAGGAAGTCCTTTGTTGCTTCCTGTAGATCCATCAATGCAACCACTTTCCACCTTTTAGTGCCCCAGGTAGCTTCTTCACAAATGGACCTCACCATCCTCTGAAA
>NC_140956.1:93086777-93139277 GCF_014529385.1 Adiantum capillus-veneris | reverse complement strand
TCAGGAATCCTTTGGCTTTATGATTTACCTGAACAGCCTATTTGGATTCCTCATGCGGAATCCTGATGAGGTGTTAGAGGAGCATGATGCAACACCAGACGAAGAATGCGAGGAGACAACACATATACAAGAGGTCGAGGAGGTTGAAGATACAGTTGACCTTGAGGTTGAGGCAATTGAAGTACAAAGTGTTGGAATTAGGGTTGCAGAGAAACACACACAGCTTGGAGAAGACGAAGGAAGCTCAAGGCACACAATAGAGAGTGTGTTACTTAGTGTGTAATGGAAAGATGGATAGCCCTAGAGTGATGGGCGTATATACAATGCACGGGGGAAAAAACCTCCTAAAGAGGGAAAAAATGCCCCGGCGGTCCTAGTGTGTTCACACACATCACTACCACATGTATATGGTAACAAATCCCCCGTGGAGTGATGCAGTGAACGAGGGTTGGCACATGAGTAAAGGGAAGTGCCATGCCCTGAGGACAGGATCAGTCACAAAGGGGAGTAAGCCCAAAGCTTTGCGGAAAGCTTCAAGCTTCTCATGAGACAATGCCTTTGTGAAAAGATCTGCAAGGTTGTCCTGTGTTGGCACATAAGCCAAGCTGATCTCTCCTGCTGAGAGCCTCTCCCTGACATAGTGGTAATGCACCTCAATGTGCATTGTGCGAGCATGAAAAACTGGGTTCCTCGCAACTGCCAATGCGCTCTGACTGTCAGTGTAGATAGTGTTGGCAGTGTCCTGTCCAACACCCAAGTCAGCCATAAGGCGTCTGAGCCATACACACTCAACCGTAGCTGTGAAGACTGCCCTGTACTCAGCCTCACAACTCGAAGTGGCCACAGTAGGTTGCTTCTTGCTCAACCATGATATACATGAACTGCCAAGCATGAAACAAAAACCACTTGTGGACACTCGCTTGTCAAAACAACCAGCCCAATCTGAGTCCGAAAAAGCATGTAAGTCTGGCGGCAATGATCCCCCCTTGGGATAAAACAAGCCAAGATGTAAAGTGCCACTAAGGTAGCAGAAAATCCTCTTGACAGCCTGCCAATGCTTAGACCCTGGGCTATGCATAAATCTGCTGACCTGCGAGACTGCAAACTGAATATCTGGCCTCGTGTTGCATACATTAATGAGGTAGCCAACAGCAGTTTGGTAAAGAGTGACATCAGCAGGATCGCCAGCATCATGTAGACTCAACTTCAAACCTATTTCCATGGGAGTGGCAATAGGTTTGCAATCCTCAAGTCCAAAATTACATAGCAATGTCTCTATGTAACTTTTTTGACACAAGGCAATACCACCACACTGCTTAAACTTTATACCCAAGTAATGATGCAACAGCCCCAAATCTTTCATCTTGAAAGTAGCATTCAAATCAACCTTAAATTCAGTAATATGTCTCTCATTTGGTCTAGTGATCGGCAAATCATCTACATAAAGAACCACAATGAGAAGTACATCACCCTCAAGATTTACATACAACGTTCTTTCTGTTGGACTATTACGAAAGCCTTGTTTGACCAAATGAGTGTCACTTTTTTATATGAAGCACGAGGAGATTTCTTCAACCCATACAAAGCCTTGTTACATTTTCACACTTTGTCCTCTTGTCCTTTTATGACAAAACCGCGAGGCTGCGTTACATAAACTTCCTCAAATATGTCACCATTCAAGAAAGCAGTAACAATGTCTGATTGATGTACATCCCAACCAAAATGAGCTGCCAATGCACATAGAAAACGCATAGTAGTCATACGACAAGTGGGAGAAAAAATCTCTTCATAATCTATGCCTTTTTGTTGTGCATAACCCTTTGCAACAAGTCGAGCCTTATGGCGATCGATCTCACCATCCGGCTTGCGTTTCAACTTGTAAACCCACTTCGTACCAATGGCCTTTTTGCCAGGAGGCAAATCAAATAAAGTCCATGTGTCATTTTCTATAAGTGCATCATATTCTGATTTCATGGTAGCAATCCAATTTTCTGAATTCTGTGCTTCATCAAAAGACAGAGGCTCCTCAACATCATGTAAACTAGACACAGCCAAAGCATAACAATCTGATGCATAAGATGCATGGCGAGAGCCTGAACGAGTACGACTAGATAAAGGTTCATCCAATTTACTGTCACGCAAAGTGTGCACCAGCCATTTTGGCATACCTCTAGCCTGCTCATTTTCAGCCCTTTCCTCATCAAGTACATCATGTACATCTGCATCAGTAATAGGCTGTTCTAAAACATTTTCAGAAACCCCCATAGGCTATACATTTGCCTCATTGGAAGTTACATTCGTATTTCCACCACTGAAAAGAGGCAACAAAGTGTCATAAATGTCTTGTGAGCTTACATTACTGTCTCTAGTACATGACAGCAAGGGCTGAACATAATCTTCCACAAACACTACATCCCGTGAAACCAGAATATGTTTTGTTTGCGGATGATACAACCTGTAACCTTTGCTTTCAGCACTATAACCAACAAAAATACATTTGACAGCCTTATCATCCAATTTTCTGCGCCGCACTTGTGGCACCAAAGCATATGCCAAACAGCCAAAAACACGCATGTGCTCAATAGAAGGTTTTCTATCATGCCATGCTTCATATGGAGTAATAGACTGCAAAGCTTTCGTAGGACACCTGTTAAGTACATAAGTGGCACACATGATGGCCTCTGGCGAAAAAGAATGCGGCAAAGCTTGACTTTTGACCATACATCGTGCCATTTCCGTTAGTGACCTGTTTTTCCTCTCAGCAACACCATTTTGCTGAGGTGTATAAGGCACTATACATTGGTGTTTTATCCCACGACTAGCCAGAAATGCATTAAATTCATGAGACATATACTCCCCCCCTCGATCGGAACGGAGGGTGCCCATAGTACATTTTGAGACATTTTCAGCCATAGCCAAAAATTGTTTGAAGCACATAAAAACTTCGGACTTCGCTTTAAGCGGAAATACCCACGCATGCCTGGAGTAATCATCAATGAAAGTCACGAAGTACAGGTAATTGCCCAAGGACGGAGTTTGCATGGGCCCACAAACATCACTATGCACAAGCTGCAACTTGCATGTGTCCCTAACTGAACCATCCTTTGGAAACTTAGAACGCTGCATTTTACCCAGAATACAGCCTTCACAAACATGTTTGATAGGTGCTTCAAGAGGCGGCAAAGAAGCAACCATATCAGATTTTTGCAAACGCAGCAAACTGGCAAAATTCAGATAACCAAAACGTGCATGCCAAAGTTTTGCATCTGAAATAGCCCTTGAATCTGCAACAGCATTTGCAAAATTTTGTCCACACTTGTCATACAAAGTGAGCTTATACAGCCCACGGCACAAAAGCCCAGATGCAACAATTTTATCACCAAAACTGAGATCATGAACTGTACATCTGTCATCCACAAATTTGACTACAAGTCCAAGTCTAGCAAGTGTGGATACAGACAAGAGATTCTTCTTGATCCCAGGTACATAAAGTGCATCAACAAGTGTGAAGGAACTTCCATTAGCAGTAGTGAGCACAATCTTTCCAACTCCCTGAACTGGATAAGAGGCGTTGTTGGCACAAGTGACTGAATTCCCATGAGGGACAGATTCGAGAGAGGTAAACAATTCACGATGTGAGGTAATGTGCTTTGTAGCACCACTGTCAAAATACCACACATGTGAATCTGCAGCAACTGACAAGCATGCATCATGGACAGCAGGATTGTAAGTGCACTCTGCGCTAAAAGCCCATTCTGCATCAACATCAGCATCACAATCTCCTTTCACAGAAGACTCAACAATGGCTGCATTTATAGTGGAACCAGCATTTGCAGTGGAACCACCCTCTTTCTTCTTAGCCTCTTTGGCCTTCAACTTAGGACACGACTTGATCAAGTGATCATTGGCTTTACAATAATGGCAACGCATCTTCTTTTTGCCCTTATCACCAGAATTGCCAGACGAAGTGCTGCCACCAGAAGCATTAGGAACAAAATTTTTGCCACTCGCAGCAGAACCATAAGAAGTGGCTGCATTACTGTTACCATCCTTTCTTTGAGAAGCAATAAAAGCCTGTTCAACTGCACGCTGCCTAGTCCTGTTTTTTCTAGAAAGTGACTCTTGCAACAGCAATGTGCATAATTCATCAAACTTGACAACTTCAGGATTTCCTTGGGTCATGAGTCTCCAAGTACTAGCAAAAGTCTGGTCGGAATCTGGTAAGGCATCAAGAACAGTCTGCACAAGGGAACTGTCCGAAATGACTTCACCTGCAGAAATGAGTTGCTCATTGATATCCTTGACACTAGCAAGGAAAGTGTCCATATCATCTTCCTCATGCATAATCTTCGACTCTAGCTCTTTACGGAGCAAAGCAATTTTAGCCTCATTGCGGCTTGCATAAAGACCTGCTAGAATATCCCAAGCCTGTTTTGCAGATTTTGTTGAACGGATGTGAGGAATAATGGTGCGCTTCACAGACAACGCAATCAATGCATGATCCTGCGCATCCTTAACATCCCAACGAGCTTGTTCTACCGTAGGCAAAACAACTCTAGCAGCTGCAATCCTTGCAGCAAGACCTGCAACATCCTCAACATCGCCTACATCTTCAGAACCAGGACGTACATCAATGCCCTGCACAATGTTCCAGACACCTTTTGACACAAGAACATGTTGCATCATATAAGCCCACATAGGGTAGTTGTCCCCATCCAACCTGTCCTCAGCAGCAAACATCTTGAACACATCTGTGTTGTTGTTGTCAGCCATGGTAAATGTTGCACCTGATGTGAAAACTGCCTGAAAATAGGAGAAATGGAGCGGGAACAACTTGTGCTATATAGCACAAACCGTAGAAGACTATAAGGCACCTGTTATGCAGAAAACGGCACTAACAGAAAATCTGCACAAAATGACGAAATAGCCTGTGCAATACTGCTCGTAGTGGAAACGGAGGCCGAAATGAGCCCAAATCAAAATTCTGAGCAGACCTAGCTCTTTGAGCTATCCCAAAATATTTGTCGACCTGCGAACACTCGCCAAAGCTCACTGAAATCGGAGAAAGTGAGCAGGCGTGTGCTGGAGCAGCTGGCGACTAAGCCCGGGAGGACGTGACCTGCTCTGATACCAATTGTTGGAATTAGGGTTGCAAAGAAACACACACAGCTTGGAGAAGACGAAGGAAGCTCAAGGCACACAATAGAGAGTGTGTTACTTAGTGTGTAATGGAAAGATGGATAGCCCTAGAGTGATGGGCGTATATACAATGCACGGGGGAAAAAACCTCCTAAAGAGGGAAAAAATGCCCCGGCGGTCCTAGTGTGTTCACACACATCACTACCACATGTATATGGTAACACAAAGAAGTAAGATGCTCTCTGTGAAAGCAACAGAAATCAACTTGCCCTTGGATGTCAGTAACTTCACTGAGAAGCATGCTAAGATGATGCTGCCTGCTATGCCTGACTTCAGGATTGGAGACAGGACCTATATCTTTTTACATGATGTGCAAAGCATCTTTTATTTAAGGGAGGACTTCTCCCTGGCTATCATTTCTAGATTCCAAGAGGAGAGGAGTGGATTTGTTTTAGAGGATAGTAGTGATGATGAGGCAATGGAAACATCCAGCAATCCAATGGAATGCCTCCGAAGATGCTTTGAGAAAGCTGAAAAATAAAAGGAGACACTACTGGATGAAGCCACCTTCCAAGCAATAAGACAAATCCTAAGACCATCAACAAGTCACAAAGAAGTGGAGGATTGGTTTAACCATTCACGCCACGGGTCAACTACATCTGTGGACCTGTGGTGGCAGGAAAACCTCTTTCTCCACCATTCTCTTCTGCAACATCTGCACTTCCATAAAAATATTATTGAACTCATCATATGCCATGTTTGCTCCATGGCCAGTGTAAGTTGCTTTAATATGAAAGGGCTGTCCAAGATATTCTCCCTGTGCGTCGTTAAGCTGAAGCCTCTCTTTCCAAACACTTGAGGCTGATGGTAAAAGTTTGGATTTTATTCCCTTCTTAACAAAGATGGAAGAGATAGATTTTTGTATAGCCGAATATCCTCTTTTGCTTACACCAAGTGAATCAAGTGTGCCTTGTATCTCTTTTGCTGGCACTGAGTTCTCTGAAATAAAGCGGTCCACTACATTTCACTGTAGAACCTTAAACTTCTTGTCATGTACTATATCTGCTACAAGGCTTCTACTTATAAGGGGCTTCAATCTCTTTCCTATATTGGCTTTGGGGTCAATGTTTTCCTTGTTAGGATAGATTGAATCTCTACATGAAGACAATGCATAAGTAAATAACATAAAATTTACTTCACTAACACTATTTAGGCACATGAAAACAATGCATAACAAGAAAAAACAAAAAAATTACTTAACTAAGACAATTTAGTCAACCAAGAAGCATCACCTTAATGCTCGGATTCTTTTCTTGAGACCTCCGGATGCAACCTGCAATGTTTCAAGATTGCACAATTTCTTCTTTCGGATACGACCACCCAATATGGTGTCCTTCATTTGACAACTTCGTACCTTTCCTTTTAGTGCCTCTACCTCTGTTTTGTGTTGCAAAATGGTAACCTGATCTGTAGAATGTGAATGTGAAAGACGAACAATCTCACATTGTTGAGCTTGGAGAATGCCCTTATAAGTTTCAACTTCCCTTGCAAGAGATTTACAATAACCTAGAAGGCCCTTTTCTCCATTACCAACAAAGGTCAATAAGCTTGTAGGATTGACAAACGGTGGAGACGCATTAGTCATTGGATGCTTAGGATAGAGAGAGCCTCTCGTCCAGATATCTATGTGTTTAGCTCCCTGAGCTCTGAGCGTGTCTATGGATGCGGGAGGTATATGTGTGTTTGCTTTACTACGCTTAATCAATGGTTGGTACTCATTGTCCAAATCAATGTGAAGGTGATATTTGGCTCGTTTCTGCGTAACATTTGTTCCATTTGAGGAGTGTGCCATTAGCCACATGTGCAGGTTTAATGGAAAGTGAATAGGCGGCTGTGCCTTCGTCCCTCCATGTTTACCTCATTCTCTCCATGTTGACGAGGTTCATTCAATGCAACTGAAAAGAAGATTATCCCTCAATCATTACGAACGAATGTTCAGAAGAGTAAAGAATCTACTTAAAGTACACTTTTTGAACTTTTACCATGAAAGACCCACCTCTATTATTCACCATATTTTCTAGAGAGAGAGTGCGAGAAATACATTTTCTTAGAAGGCCCTCCAAATGACCTCCGAAATTTCCTAATGGACCTCCTTACCGCTGGGCTGCCCTATTGATCAGCCCTCAAAGGCCTTGCTATGCCCCTGGAAATCCTTGCTTCTCCGCTTCATCAACCAGTGCATGGCCGCCCCTTTCATGCGGAACTGAAGCCCATCTCCCCTTTTCCCTCCAGCCCACTGTAGTGGCGCCATGCACAATAGCTAATCGTCCTGCTTTTTTTTTCTTTTGGCTCAAAGCTATTTCTAGCTTAACTTTAAAAAGCTCTTGCTTGGCGACCTGTGTCACGTTCCCGACTACTGACCTCATGTTTGCTAAAAAATCTTGCTTTTCTTCCTCCAACTTTAGAGCTCCTGCAATTAAAAGACAGCCTGCATATCCTCGCCGCCAGAAAATGACTATTGCAACCCCATCTGATGCTTGTATGCTATTCGCATTGTTTAGCTCAGAGAAAATTCCTTGAAAGGCATCACCTTGCTAACTTCTTGCAACCGATCATGCATGTCATAGCGATATCAAGACCTACTTACACCTGTGCCAAGGCACCACAGCTATCTGTGGACATAGCCGACCTCATAAAAGTGGCCCTCAAATGTCATGATTTTTTTAGCCAGGAGGGAAGATGACCGCTACAACTATCGATCGATTTAAGCTACCATTGCTTGATATAGGTTTGAGGTGGAGACTAGCCATCAACCCTCAAGTATCCAAAGAGCTTTGAGCTTTGTGAAAATGAAGCCATCATTTTGCATACACTATGGCACGATATACTAGAGTTATCCACCAATCTCCAATACCTTTGAGAATCCTGACCAGTAGGGTGGAAGCCATCCTTGCCTTGCTAAATGACACATCTGACATACACATCAAATTAGGACTTGTTAAAGTCTCCATCAAGCAGCTGCTCAAGCATTGTGTCATCCACCTACGTATGCAAAGCCTTCAAGTGCCGAGAGAATTTATGCATACAGTCTTTCACATCTACCAAAAAGTGATATGTCGACTACGTATGGGAGATGGAATTTCAAAAATTTTTGCCAGCACCATTGGTGTCAAACAAGGATGCCCACTTTCCCCAACCCTCTTTGGGCTACTCATTGATGAATTGGAATGCATGGTTCTTCGTTTTATGCAGCAAGAAGGCATAGAAGAGGTTAAGATCCGAAATGCGGTGATCATGCTTTTTCTTTATGCCACTGATGTAGTTCTCTTGGCACATACTTTAGAAGATGCACAAAAGCTTATGAGTGTCTTTGAACGCTTTTGCCTACATAGCGGGTTGATCGTGAATGGATCCAAAACCAAGGTTATGCTTGTAAAGACTCTCAGTGACAAAAATCCATGCATTGTATACAACAATGAGAAACTTGAAGTGGTAGATAGCTTCAAGTACCTTGGCCTTGAGGTTCCATCCAATCATAAATAGAAGGATTGCGCAATACGTAGCTTGAAAGCCGGAAAGAGGGCTTATTATGCATTTGAGAACATGTGCAATGCTGGAGAGATCAAGTGTTGGGCTCTCAAAAAGTACCTCTTTGACACGTTGGTGACACCGGTGCTTCTTTATGGAGTGGAGGTGTGGGGTGGTAGCATTGGAAAATCTACTTGGAAAGAGTTTGAGAATGCTAAGAAGAGTTTTCTCACCAACTTTCTCCAAGTCAAGACACAAACACCCTACATGCTCTTACTTCTTGAGTCCGGATCGCTTTCCATTTAGGTCTTGGGCATGCAGAGTCACTCCACGCAGTAGGAAAATAAATAATTGAGGGCTTGGGCGTAGAGGCTTCACCCAAAGTGGACTCTAGAATGCATGTTCCTATCCAAGAAGAAGAAATCCTTCCCCAAGAGGAGTCGTCCATAGAAGAGGATCAAGCACACGAGGTCGTGGAAGACAATTTCTTGTATAAGGACAGTGATCTGGAAGATGCAGCCATTATAAGAGACCTGGAATTCTCAGATGTGGAGATTGATATGCGTAGTGTAGCAGATCTCCAATTTAGAAGATGCTAGAATAGGAGACTGCTTATGAAGCATTTGCATAATCTTATTTGTACTTATAATGAAATGGAATCCAAATTTGTGTTTTTCTAACCGTGATACTTTTTTTCCTTTCCAAGTGAGTTTTTTTAATAAACATGTGGAAAAGTGTAACACATTTGAGGTGAGAGGTTATATTGTTATGTAGATGCTAATTGTTTAAAGATTGTGTTGTAGAGCGCAACGGGGGGATGGATACACACCACCATTTAGCTCGGACCACGTGATAGAGGATCAGTTCTCGTCGTGCGCCACCTCCTTATTAGGTCGCAATGTCACAGTACTGGATCGCGTGCGGGACAGTCACAACTCCAAAGGGTCTCACTCACGTCGACGACACTTCTTTTTGGTGCTACTTCCGTCGGTGGCACTCCTTTTGGTGCTACTCACATTGACGGCACTCCTTTTGGAGGCACTCCCATCGGTGCTACTCCCTTGGACGGAACTTCTGGATCCACGAGCTCACTACAACTGTCTACTGAGTCATCCCCAACGGCTCCACCTGTCGACGTGTGAGATAGCAATTGACATCACAACACAATGCAGGAGAGGCTTAAGTATCATTCATCTAGAGAGGATTGGAGGTCACGTTCTAGTGGAGGAGATTCCAAAGGAGGGTCTACGGGAGGATGTGGGTCTAGACGAGGAGGCAGATATTGTGGAGGTGGTGTGACAGATGCGTCATCATTGACGAGCACTGCTAGACGCAATGTTTCCGATGTAGGTACACCTCTCGGTACTCCACGCACACTTTGGGGTGCTCATGACCATGATGACTCCAAGCTATACAGCAACGAGATGTAGCCCCAGTTATGGATGCGATCAGAAAGGCCATGCACCAGTGGATACGACAATTGTGCAGAGTGCAGTTTGGTCACTCTATCATGCTAAAGTGGAGTCAACAGGACAAGGATTGCAAGAATTATATTACAAAGGCCATCCATCGTGAGTATTGATCAGCACCTAGGTACTCTGTTGTCAGCTCAGAATGGATTAAGCACAAAACGCATGAGGTGATGTCGCATGGACGCGATCAAAGGCCCACAAAAACTATAAACATGGTTTATAAAAGCCAGTATGGTTAGATGCTGAGGAGTGGGAGTCCATTCACCAAGAGAAACAACAGACTCTAGACAGCAGTATCATCAGGAGAGGGATGCGGCAGCCACACATCTTCAATTGGTAGATGCATCGCATCTTGGCAGCGACAGTTACGACATGATGCGTCATGAGCTCGTATGTATCACTTTGTTGAGTGCATTTTATTGTATAAATACTTCATGTTTGTTGATCTCATGTTTTGAGCATTTGTTGTAAGAGTTGGAAATGGTCATCCTCCGACACACATGGAGGAGTGTTTTGGATATCGCCACGGCCTGGTACTGCTATTGGAGGACTTGGAGGGGTGCGGTACGGTGATCGCATGGGATAGTCTACCTTGAGGTGAGTGTCCATATTTGTTTTGGTGTTTTTAAGTTTGTGGTTTGAAACGTTATTTTCATTTTCTAACTTGATGCATGTGTTTGTATATAGTTGTGTCTTGTCACCAAGATTGTAGCATGTCGGTGATGTAGCATGTTTTGCATATGGTAGTGGTTTGCCATACTTTTTGTGTCACAAATGATCAATAACGATGTAATTGTATATCACTCTACAATATATCTAAAGTATCATTTGCATATGGCAGTGTTCTGCTATATTTTTTGTATCACAGATGATCAGGAGCATTATATTTGTATATGACTCTACAATATGATTACATCATGATGGTTACATTGTATTTGACTGTATATGATTGGCAACTCCACATCTTTTGGACAAGTTTAATTACACGTGTGTTTTGATTGTACTTATGCACAGCTCTTTTAGTTTCAATAATGTACTTTTGTCTTTGTGGCAATGTCTATAGCATCCTGTTTTGGTTGCCAGTCATGAACCATGGCATTAATACAGACAACCACTAGAGTATATGTTCCTCTTGTAGCAAGGGGCACTACATTCTACCCCAAAACAATTTAACAATGGAGATATCATCTTCAAAGAATTTCTCGTTTTTGACTTGGTGTGTAGGTGTGAGACAGAGGGAATTGGCATGTTGGTCTCCACCCAACAAATGCTTATGTAGCCTTCTATAGATGTCCCTAAACTCTACATTCCATCCACATGATAGAGTCTTCTCTTAGGGCCCTTATCCCATGCGCCCATGTGTCCATGAGACCCTCGTCTTTGTAGGACCCTTGTCCGAGACCCTCGTCTATGTAGGACCCTGGTCTTGACACTACTCCACCCCTTTTGGAAGAGTTTTTGTCCTCAAAAACATATGCAAAAGGCTCCCTAAGTTTCACCATAAAATCATTGTGAGGTTCCATCACGGTGAGCGCTTACATGAAAGACACTATATCTTTTAAGAATATGAATTATACCATCGCCTTTTACTTGGCAAGAATATGCATAAGTAAAAGGTACAAATCAACTCCACTCATTAGTGGCGTAGCATTCTTTGAGATGTTCAAAGAAGCACATAAGTTTCTCCAGGATAACCATGCTCCTAGTGCCAAAAATATTTTCTACCACAAGTAATCCATACAACAAAGTTATTGCATGCTCATAGCATAAACCATTCATAACATGAACCGGACATACATCTTTTTTCATTAATTGTTTGGATGCACCTGTCAAAAACAGTAGTAGGTAGAGACTATGGAAAGGTGCCAAGCAGTTCATAAACGGATATGGAAAACAATCATTCCTAGGGTCAACATATAAAATTTTCATATCAGTCACATAAAATAGCCCTTGCTATTTACATCATAGGTATGCACATTTGCAACCTAAGCATCTTTCCAAAAAAAATCATCCGTTAAGGTTGTGACTTAGAATAATCATAACTATTGACATAAACAATCCTTACTCATGCAACTATCCAACAATTTCATGGCCATTTAAATTGTTCCCAATAATTTGTGCTTTAAGTGGTCTTTTATAAACGGAATTGACTAGCATCTTGGGACTTGTTGTGACACATATTAAAGTGTGATACCAGTATCATAGTCAATGAGGCTCATATTCTGCACGTGGAATATGTCTCAAAGAGGGATGCCGATAATGTAGGCAAAAAACTCTCGAGCACTGAAAGTACTTGTGTGTGGACAAATCCTTATAACACTCTATGACAGGAGTGAGAGGGACCCTCATGAAACCATAATCCACACTCTTTTGTATGGTATAGTATACTTTATTTCTCTCAATGAATCATCACCCATTTAAGGAAAATAGAGAAAGCCATACGGAAGATTTCTACCATAGTAGCCTTGTGATCTCGCCATTATTCATCTCTATGGAGGAAAACTTGTGCCCCGTGAATCTATCTTGGATTCATCATGAGAGTGCAACTATGCGCTTGCAAGTAAGCTAAGCAATTGGTACCATATGTGCACCTTATGTTTGCTCATATAACAGAAGAACAATTATAGAGCACCAAAACCAAATTCATCACAACATATGTGTCGGGCAAAGTACTGGTAAACTTATATAGGTACCTTAAGTTACAATCTTCACAGTATACATTAGTGCAGCTAAAGTTGGTCGATGCTATGAGGAGTTCAATGCAAGGTTATGTGGGCTCTCAAAGGCATGCCAAAGTGGCAAGGCAGCTCTGAAGTTCAAGGGCAGATAATATGTATGGTTTATGTGGTTCTTTGGGCTAGAGTGCTCTACTATTGTGCCTATCAAAGATGGTTGGTCAAAGTGTGCAAAGTGTAGGAATGGAAGTATCAGAGGTGGCCCTCAATGTGATTTACAGGTTGGTCTCGATGGCTCCTCAATCAAAGCTATGGAGTGCAAGTTATGGAGGAAGTTTAAGTGGTTTGTAGATCTCCGTTGGGTTGGTGGTTTGCAAATAGATGATCAAAGTGGGTATGAGTGCATGGACTTGAAGTGCTCGATTTATGGACATGTCAGTCATTTTGGATTGACAATCGAAGTTCAAATGGTTAAGATATGAGCAGTTGAAGTTTCACCAGGGGCTAGTTATGTGCCAGTCTGACTACCTTGGTAGACGTGCTACAGTTTTTTTGGTCTTGCCAACATTCTATGTGTGTTCGTCAAAGTTAACGACTCATCAATTGGGTTCTTGGGTAACTAGATATAACAAGTTGAAATTTGAGCAGTTGAAGGTGGGGTGTGGACAAGTGATTTTTGCCTATTTTCATGGTGTCAGTTTGTGTGGACTTGGGATGGTACGAGTGTGGCAAGGATTGGGTGATTCGGAGCTAGCGATGCAAGCTTTTGACACGGATTTACGACTCGGGCATTGGACCACTGAAACAAGGAATGGAATGGCCCTGAAGTGGTGGGGAAAAAGGGTTTTGTTTTTAATATCATGTTTAAAATTTATGGGAGCTTGGAGGATACAGGTAATAAGGGGTTGCCACGTGGCATGAGGGAGCTAGTTGCAAGCAATGTATATATACTGGAGTGGTCCTCCTCATTAGGCAGTGTGGAGAGAGAGGGGAGATCCCTCCTCTTGGTGGCTATGGTGAAGCGTCGTGGGCGTTGTTCAGGCGAAACTCTGGGCGCCGACGGCGGCCTGGTGGTTTGTGGTGGCGTTGTCAATGATTGATGGCCGTTGGTGACAGCAATGATGTGGAAACTGGCCGTGAGTAGGAGTTCACATGGGGGGGCCTTAGGGTGTCCCTTTTTGTTGAGGAGAGGGGATTCACACCCCCCAATTGTCACAACACCGCAACAGCCCAAGAAGGGAGGGAGGTCTTATGCATGGTGTGAAGACCAAGGCAGAGCCAGGGAAAGTGATGGTTCATGTAGGATAAGCTAAAAAAACTGTATCTAGCAAGGAATTAAAGAGGCTAAAAATAGAGAAAATGCTCTAAAAGGGGCCCTCCTTTTTGCCATTTTTGATAGGCAACCATCTAGAGAGCTAGAGAGGAAGAAGAAGACGATTGTACTCAATTTTTTGGGAGAGCAAAGCTCACCATTGATCCTAGCTGTTGATTCCCCCACACCCCTTCTCTTATTTTAGTTTATCGATTTTTCATTCCAACTTACCCTATACATCTCAATTGTTTTTGGAGATGCTTGAACCCCATACCTCCCTCCCCTAAAGTTTTACCTTTGGAGTCCTTTTATGCCACCCTCACGTTGTTTATTTTTTACCACTTTAAGTTTTACTTATTGTTTCTTCCCACCTGAAAGCCCTGTTAGTCTTGCATATTCTTTCAGTAAAGTGTTATTGAACCTTAGTAGTTTACTTTTCAGTTTGTAATTAGTGAAGAGGTTTGTGCCTCTTCATTCTTCCTAGTAGTTGGCCTTGCAGCTTGCACCTGATGGTACCGCATTGTATGAAAGAAGGACGATAAATGAAAGGCTATGGCTATGAAGATTTTGTGTTTCTCTGTGTATTCTGTCTTCAGTTTCCATTCAGTACCCTGATTTTGTTCTGAACCGGTACGGGTACTGAAATTGTTCTGATTTTGTGAGGTGATGATGTAATGTTTTAATGGTTGATTTAGTCGTTATTCCCACTCCCCTATGCCTCAATAACACTTGGAGATCTTGCTAATTGTGGAGCAAACTTTGATCAAAGGCTTAATGGGTAATGGGGTCTAGTTGGGGCATATGGGGTTGTGAACCTGAAGATTTTCTACAAGCATCTCTAATTGGAAGTCAGAGGAAGAAGAACACGAGGATTACAACCTGATTTGCCTTCAGGAATATTTTCCCAAATTGCCTGGTGATTTAAAGCTTCAGGTTGCTTCCAAGGTTTTTCAATTTTACAAAGCACAGTTTTTGCCTTTTGGATTAGTGAATGGTCCAATCAGTTTGGTTAACTACACTAGTAGACAACTCAGAATTTTCCTGAAGATCACAAGTAGAAGGAGACATGTATGAGTGATTCAGGGGATGAACCACAAAACATCTCCTATGGCACCAGGTTTCAGAGAAGGAGATATGAATCATGGCTGGAATCTCAACTTCAGAGATCAAGGGGTCATGCAGGGGAAGAAATTCCTGAAGTAGGAGCAGTTACAGGTTTGCCACCAATTCCTGCAAGAATAGGACCTGGAGAGATCAGCAACACAAGTGGAGACCAACAACAGGAGGAAGGGGAAACATCATCACCTTGACCAACAGTGCAGGGAAGAAACCCAACTCCTGAAAGAGTCGTCCATTAGTTAGTTGGCATTCAGGCAGTCCATCAGTTTTTGAGGACAAAGAGGCAACTGCAGTTTCCTACACCACCACCTTTATCATTGTTGACTTTTCAACCTTTGGGAGATCAACCAGTTCAACCAGTACCCATTATGGCACAACCACCACTCAACCCTAAAGTAGGGGCAGCAAAGTTCAGTGGGAAAGAATCCCAGGATGCTGACAGTCATGTGGGACAGTTTGAGACAAGATGGTCTGCTAGTGGGTATGATGTACTTTATAATGATGCTATCAAGAAGGAGCATTTTGCAGCAACATTACAGGGAAAATCCATGTCTTGGTTCATGTAGTATGATACTGCTGCATTTCCTGACTATGATAACCTGAAGATCAGATTTCTGGCCAGGTTCATAGTAGAGAAGCCCCTGAAAATGTTCTGAAGAAAATAAAAAAAATCAAGCAAAAGGATTTGTTGGTTGAAGATTATGCCCAACAGTTTAGAAATTTGATGAACAGATTGCAAGCCAATCAAAGGCCCTCTTGGGAGCAATTGGGTGATTATTTCTGTAGAGGTTTGAGGAAGCAATTAAAGAGTGCAATTGCAGGACATGCTCCTCTTACCCAACCTCAGGATTTTTCCAACATAGTGGATGTAGAAATGAGAGCTAAAAGAAGATATGGCACAAGTGAACTCAAGAAGAGTAAGAAAAAGAAGTCTAAACAAGACTCGGATTCAGAGGAAGAGGACTCAGATTCAGAGGAAGATACATAATTAGATTCAGATTCTGATCGGGAAACAGATTTTGAAGAGGATGAAGAAGAAGAAATCCAAAAGGAAAGAGTCCAAAACACAGAAGCAGAAGTGTAAAGGCAAAGGAAAGAATGGTAAGTCTGAAGTCAAGGAGCCAAACAATACCAATAAGCAGATAGTGGAGAAACTGAAGGAAATGCAACCTCAATACTTCCCAAGTCCTACAAAAACTCCATTTTGTCAGGTATGTCAAAGACCTGGACATGATTATGATAACTGTTATTACAATCCCAGCTTTAGGGGAAGGGGACCTGCCCACATTTTAGCAAGGATGGAATTAGGTGCTAATGTGGTTACACCACAACCCTTCACGGGTAGATTTTAGAATTCAAATCAACAAGGGAGTTGACAAAATGGGCCAAGGTTTTATCAAACCAACAATCCAATGCAACCATGTAACTATTGTGGTGCAATGGGACACAGGCAAGGACATGCATGTGAGCTATGGTGTAAGCATAGGAATGAGAGAGGTATTCCAATTGTGAATTTCAATTCCCCAAATGTAGGCACTAGTTCTTCCAATGATGGTAGGATGAAACAACCAGATCAGGTAAATGCAGTGTTTTTGAAAGAGATTGACACTTCAGATGAAAAACAGGGCAGTCAACCATCAAAACCTCACAACAGACTGTTTACTGAGGAAACGGGAGGAAAGTTACCAAAACCATACAATGAATCTGTACACACTTCTCAATGTGATTTCTCTCATTGTAATCAAATTGAGGAAGTTTTTGACAAACCACAGGAAGTGCAAACTTTAACTATCACAAGATCCAAGGGAAAGTTTCCACTAGAGGAAAAGGAGCAAGGAAAAGATGTTGAGGACCCTATTGATTGGAAAGCTCAGGAGAAGATCAGGAGAGGAGTCTTACAAGAGATCCAATCTAATAAAAAACCTAACAAAGCAGCAGATTGTTGGCCCACGGATTTATTTCAAAAAATATGGGAGAAGATGGGTAGTAAGCAGTCAGATTCTGCATCACTGCTGCATTCCTTGAATCCAGACAATTCAGTGCAATCTTCTACTAAGGGGTCATCTGATGACCTTTTTGAAGCCCTTATGGATGCCCCAATTTCAGTCAAAGTGGGATAGCTCTTGAAACTGGTCCCTGACTTCAGTCAGGTGTTCCTCAGGAAACTGACAGGTGAAGCTAAAGGAAAGCAATTCCCACAGGAAGAAATGGGACATATCCATCTAGCACATATTGATTCTGGAAATGTAGCACCAATGGATGTAGACTACAAAGTTCCAGTGATCAACATTTCCATTGGGAAGGTGTACTTGTCAAATGTGTTGGTGGATGGAGGTTCAGGCGTTAACGTTCTTCCTGAATCAGTTTGTAAGAAACTGAAATTGACCAATTGGGCACCTGCACCATTTCAAGTGAAAATGGCAAACCACAGGAGAGTGCAACATTTGGGGATTCTTAGGAATCAAACCATAAGTGTTGTAGGATTAATTTTTATTGTGAACTTTGTGATTCTCAAACTCGAAGAAACAACCTATTCCTACCCAATGATCCTGGGAATACCATGGTTAAGGACAGCTAAAGTCAAGCAACTTTGGGGTGCAGACACCATTGTGATCAAATAGGGTAAGAAGAAGGTTAGAATGCAGATGATACCCAGGAAAACAATCCCACCAGGTTTTAGACCTTTGTATGCAGAGGGCATTAATATGGGGGAAGCAATTGAAGAAGATGAGGAAGAAGAGGTTGATGTTCAAAAAATTGTAGACACAATTCAGAATCAGGACTAGTCACCTGATCCACAACTGACAAACAATAGAAATATTTCAGGTATTTCAGCTTCCACCAAAAAGTCACAAGAGGATCAGGAATCATTAGAAGCAATTAAACATGCAGAGCAGATGTTTGATGAAAAAATGGTAAAGAGCTCAAGAGTTAGGGAAGATGATTTGGAAGACATGAATCTGGGAGAGGACAGAGACCCCAGGATAGTTAAAGTGTCCACTGAATTGGACCTGAACTTCAAAGAGTCATTCAAAACTTTGTTAAAGGAGTTTAAAGATGTTTTTGCTTGGTCTTACACTGATATGAAGGGAGCAGACCAAGCAGTGTGTCAGCATACGATCAATTTGAAAACTGATGCAGTTCCAGTCAAGCACCAGAGGTATAGGATGAACCCCAATTATGCAAAACAGGTGAAGGAGGAGATTGATAAACTTTTGGAAGTAGGTTTCATTTATCCGGTGGATAAAGTAACCTAGTTGTCACCCATTGTGGTGGTGCCAAAGAAGAATGGCAAGATCAGAATTTGCGTGGATTACAGGAAACTGAATGCTGCCACAATTACCGATCCATTCCCATTACCTTACTGTGACACAATGCTAGATGCAGTTGCAAGGAAGGAGATGTACAGCTTCTTGGATGGATTTAGTGGATACAATCAGGTCAGTATGGCTTTGTAGGACAACCATAAAACATACATAATAGCATAGTAATGAAGATGGCAATCTTAAGCATTGAAGCATGGCTCTTGCTTGGATTTTCATTCCACATCCAAGAGTGTTGGTGTAGGCTCTTACTTCTCACAAGCTTGGAGAAGGAGGTGGAGTTCCTCCACTTTCACCAAGTGAGAATGGATCCACAAAATGAGTGTGTGTGTGTGTGTGGTGTATACCCCCCTAGCACCCCCCCTCCTTGCTTTGGGACACGGCGTTTAACAAGGAAGGCTTTGCACTGAGCTCAGGCTATTGCGGCTAAGGATATTTTGATTGATGAAGAACTCTCAACACCATTGGATACATCTCATTGGCAATGGACACTGGTCCAGTTGACTACACCTTCCTAGAGATGAGACAAGAGCTTGACTTGTTTGTGTTGGCACATCAAGAGTGGTTGCAGAAGATTAACCTTCTTCAGTTTGCCATGCTCCCATGGAAGCACTGGAAGAACAATGATTCTCTTATGATCTTGCTCAGTCATGTACAAGACACAAAGGGGAATATCTTTAGTAGTTACTGGCTAAGCCCTGAACTGATCTCTACTGTTTTTCATCTCCACTTGGAGGAAACCAATTCACTTGGCAGAGCTTCTGAGACACTGATGAACAAAGAATTTGGTCAGGCTCAGGGTGAGAGAGGATATTATCCCATCAGCAAACTTCAGAATCCTTTCAGATTTCAACAATTGAAATGGTTTTTAGAGAAGGTATGTGTTCTTGTAAAGCTAGAGTATATCTCAAATGAGAATTTTGCACTCTTGCATGCTACAGAGTGTGGAAGGAAAATTGGTTGGGCAAATTTGTTTTCTCAAAGGCTTAGTTCAGAAGATTTTCAGAAGAAAAAGAGGAAGGATAGGTCTACCAAGATTAGAGCATTATTGATTGCTTTACAAATCCATGCAATGAGTATGACAACCCTAGGTGGATTGTCTCCAAAAGTGTATTTGGCAATCATCTTGAGGGAAACAAGGACAATGAAGCAGACAGTCCTCAGGCAGAGAACAGAAAGAAGAAGGTAGTAGATTCTCAAGAGCAAGACAGGAAGTTTTATCCAACTGAATAGGAGGAGGGAAATCTATGGAGAAATTTGGGTGATCAGTTTGAAACTAATTTGGATTCTTTCATTGAAACTCCTAAGCCTACACTGAAAGTTGATTCTGCTACAATTTTTCCCCTAAGCCTTCTTTGAAACTCAAAAGAAATAAGCTTAGTAGCCCAGTAGCAGAGGTCAAATCAGACTTGCAAGAGGGAGTACAATTCAGTAAATTTGGTGAACAAATTGGAATTTCTGATGTTTATAAAGCTCTTGATCTGGTATGAAACTTGGCATCCCAGTCACAACTCAACAGTTCACTTCTGCAGAGGGAAAAATTTCAGTTGCAAACTGAGGTAGTTCAGTTACAAAGCGTTTCAAAGAGGAGTCAAGAAAATAGCAGTTTAATTGAGGAGCAAGAGGGAATAATTCATGAACTCAAAGATGATTTAGCTATTGCGAGAAACTCTGTTGACTTCTATAGATCACAATTGAAGAGAAAAGAGAAATCTTCAGGACAGATTCAAATTTGGGAAGATCAGTGGCTGTCCAGTTTGAATACTCATTTGGGAGTCTTAGCTCAGGACTATTCCAAACTGCAGTCAGAGAATAGTGTACTCTTGAGTATAGTCCAAGCCTATCAAGAGCTAGAAGCAAAGATCAAGGATATGTCTAAGGAGGACCTAGAATTGAATGGCTGGTACCTCTTACCACATGATGTAGAAATTTTGAAGAATCAAGTCAAACAGCAGGGTGACCAGCTGTGGTTAGACTTGAGAAGAAAAATGTTTTCCCTTGTGAACATTCCCTATCAAAGTTATGCAAAGGAGGAGCAGAATGAAGATTATTTTCTTCTGTAAATGCAATTTGATGACTTGAAGAAAGATTTTGAGCAGTTGAAAATGCAGCAAAGTTCAAAATTTACTCAGGGATCTAAAACTGAACAAGGCAGTAGTAAAAAGATGGTCACAGATGATGCAGTTGATCTTGAATCTAGTATTGATTTTCATACCTTGATTAGTGTTGTGGAAACTCATGAGGCAATGCATGTGGGAGATCTTGTACCTGTAGGTAAAAATGACTCATTTTAGAATTTGCAATTTGAACAAACTGAGACAGGTGCAGTGATAGAAATTGTGGAGGAGATCATGAGCACCAAGGAGTTCAATGAGGAATTTCTAGGTTTCCACAAAGAGGAGTCATTGCTTGATGATAAGAAAAAGGTGGCCAAAGGCATTGCAGATACAACAATTTCTGCAGATTTCAATCAGGAGATAGTAACCCTGGATGAGCCCAGTGGGGAGTTGCCAGGGAAATCTGATGTCTAAATGTTCAATAGTGTTTTTCAACACTAAGTGGGAAAGGGTAGTGTTTCATTGGGTATAGTAATGCATTTGTGTACCTTGGATTTGTTTCCAGGCAGCACTGCACTTTGTTTTACTTTATCTTGTGAGCACTAGATTTTGGTTAACAAGGGATTTATGGGAAACAAGTCAAAAGTTTTTTGGCTTTCAAAAACTTTTTGCCACCGGGCTATGCCAGGTGTTAGCCTTGCATATTCATTCAGTAAAGTGTTATTGAACCTTAGTAGTTTACGTTTCAGTTACTAATTAGTGAAGAGCTTTGTGCCTCTTCATTCTTCCTAGTAGTTGGCCTCGCACCTAATGGTAGCGCATTGTATGAGAGAAGGACGATGAATCAAAGGCTATGGCTATGAAGATTCTGTGTTTCTCTGTGTATTCTATCTTCAATTTCCATTTAGTACCCTGATTCTGTTCTGAACCGGTACGGGTACTGAAACTGTTTTAATTCTCTGAGGTGATGATGTAATGTTTTAGTGGTTGATTTAGTCATTATTCCCACTCCCCTATGCCTCAATAACAAGCCCCTTACTCACACTTTTACCCCACCCTCTTATCCCCAAATTCCACTTTTAAATTTGTACTCTTATACCTTGGTATTTGACCTACATCTTACTCACCTTAACTCCTCTTAACTCTTCTCCAGTTACCCTGGTACTTAGCCTTAAATTCCACTCTTTCCAAAAAATGTAATCCCTAAAATAGAATGCTACCAAACACCCTTTGTAAACCCTTACCTCGTCCTCCTCCCTTGCATACACATTTCACCAACACCACCACTAATGAGCTCTTAAGAGCGAAACGTGTTTGGTGTTACTCCTCCTATTATTACTCGCTATATTTGTCACCTATCATTTGCTAATCTTATGGAGTCTTTTTGCACGGTTAAGTATTCATTATGTTTTGAAAAGTAGTAAGGGATTCACTTAATAAAGGTGGTATTTGGTGGTGAATACTTAAAGTGCAGCCATAGAAGACTCTCTCTCATGTACACATAGAAATCTCAAAACAAGACAAAGATGAAAACATCCAAGGTTAGATCATATTGAATCAAGGGTAAGATGAAAGGATTTACTGATGCATTTGTAGCGGATAACCTTTGTCTCCCAAGCTGAATTGTTCTTTGAAACTGTAATTTTGTGCTCACAACAATGTTATATTTTGTCTAGCAATTGGAATGAGTTTTGTATATTAGTCTTCTTGGTTTCTAATCAAGCAAGACTCACCCTCTAAAGAAAAATAAATATGTTCACATCGAATGAATTATAATAAGCTAGGAGTGGTTGAATAATGGGGAATGGAGAGAAGAATTTTTTGTAGTCTTTTAGGTCCAAAAAGAAATACCATTCTTTATTGGAAGTGAATTTTATGACTTAAACACACATTAACCCTAGCCTACTTGGGTATGTTGGTGAGCCATGGTATTTTGGTCAGCCATGGGGTAAATGGATTGTTCTGAAGAGGTATCGATCTCAATACCATCTTCTATGATTGGTGCTAGCGGATCTATCCTTGCTTGGTTCACACTCTCTTTTGTTGACACTAAGCTAACCTGATTTCCTACCCCTCTCCGGTCTCTTTGAAGACACCTAACGGATCTCAAATTCATCAAATCTTTCACACAAACAACTATGAACCCAAACTTCTTAGCTTAGGATTATGCATGCAGCTGCTCTTTGCTACTCCTTGGTGTCGGTGTAAGCATGTGTGTGTGTCTCCCTGAACCGTGTTTGTTGTGGTGCAAAGAGAGAGAGAGACAGAAGTGTTGTGTGGTTGTGTCATGTGCAATCAAAGCACTGTGCGTGTTGCATGAATCTGGATTCTTTGAGTTGAGTGTGCGTGTCAATGTATTGCGGCAGATGTATGTATGCAAAATTGTGTCTTTATGAAGTCGTTTTAAGAAAAGTGGGGTGTTCTGAGTACCATGGCTATAGAGAGGCATATTGGTGTGTTTTTGTGTGTGTTCTCATTCTCCTCTCCATATTTTGATTGGAGAGGGGGAACGGGAACACACTTGAAAACACACCGGATTGCCTTTCTATAGCCCATGGTACTCACAACATTCCACTCCTCTCAAATTTTTTTTCAAAACGACACAATTTTACCTACACACACATGCCTCGAAAAATCCAAACTCATGTAACACACACATTGCTTCCATTGCACACGCCACAATTCCACAATACTTCTCTCTCCCTCTCTATTTACACCACAGCAAACACACTCTGGGGGGACACACACGCACACCGGCACCAGCACGAAGGATCAAAAACCAATAGAGAAGAGAAGGGGATGGGGGAATTAATAGCCAAGAGCAATGGTGCTATTTTTAGCCTCTTTACTTCCTTGTCGGATGGTTGTCTTTTTTTTAGCTTCACTGCATGTCAACCATTACTTGTTTGAACTCTACCTTTCTTGTCACACCATGCGTGAGACCTCCCTTCCTTTCTGGGTTGTCACGATGTTGTGAAAATGCGGGCGTTGTGTGAATCCCCTCTCCTCAACAAAAGGAGGAGGCCTTGAGACCCTGAGCACAGATAGGAGATTATGATTTAGAACTGTAGTGCTTGAAGTGCTCTACCAGTCTGTCTTTACGGCTCATTGATTCGAGCTATGGTAAAGAATTTATGGCAGTTTGAAGTTTAAGTTGATGTAGATCCGTACCCAGTATATGGGGTTAGCAGAAACTGATTGTGCATCAATCGAAACCCGGGTCAGGAAGACATAACAAGTTGGTAACCTAACAGGACATAAAAGTGTCCTTTCAGGGTTTTGAAAAAAACCTCCAAAACCATAGTAGATCCACTCATTTTGTAAAATCCTTTCATGAGGTTATAGTTCAAGGCCTACTACACATGGAAAAAATAAGAAACTTGTAAAATTTCTCATCTTTTGGTCACACCAAGCCTCCAAAATTGATGGACCAGTACATTTTCATCAAAACAGTCATTTCTTACGTTTTGTTGCATAAAAATAAGATTAGGTATTTTTGTAGGACTTGAGATAAATTCCCTAGTTAACTTCAATGGGTTGGTGATCAGAACATATGATTGCTTCTCACTCACTATTTTTTGTTTTGCGAAAAGAAATAGGTAAAAAAAAGTTGAATTTTTACCATTCTGCAAACCTATCATCAAAGTTTCTATAGCCACGCTCAATACAAATAATATATGCATGTTTGCTTAGTTCCCTATTGTCCTTTAGGTTCATAAGGATCCATGGAGCATGTCAAAAGAATAATACATCTCTTACCAAGGGGAATCTTGGGGACAAAGATGAAGTGCTAAATACAGCAAACATGAAAAAACTGGGTTCAACATTATGAGTTGTAGAATCCCATAGAAATTATTCAATATCTAGCCAAATTTGATCCTCATGACTAGATATGGTTACTACCTACAAAATGCATGTAGTTGTCACAAGAAACTAAAAATATTGAAAAAGCTATACTTGATATACTAGAATGTTTCGTTTTCTGCTATAATTGAAAAAATCAACCATTGTTGTCTACTATGCAAAATAGGGTATTAGGTGCCCCAAAACTCAAGGAATATTAGCTTTATGTTACAATATGCGCCATAGAAAATCAAAATTGCATTTGGATATCATAAAAGCCACAAAAAAATCATAGAAGAGCTAAAACTGGCTAAAAAACAAGATTTGACAATTTTTGTAATTTGGTCGTAACTTACAACTTTAACATTTATTTCTCCCTAGAAGCATCAGAACATGTTGAGGACTACTAAAGATAGTTCTCTAGCATTATAGACCTCACAAACATGAATTCTAGAGTGGTATAGTTGCAAAAATTGAAAAAAGCCAAAAACAGGACCCGTTTTTTCACATAGTTTAGGTTGTGAAATGTTGTGCAAGGACAAGGTTAAAGAAAGAATTGATATTCCAAAAAATGGTCAAGTTTTTTTCAGCTCATGAGACAACTTTCTAGACAAATAGCACCTCAAAATCCATTTTGAAACTCTTGACATAATTCAAGGAAAATGGTCACTTAACAAGACATAAAAGTGTCCCAGGACATAAAAGTGTCCCATTACCAACCTAGTGTAAAGTATGTGCCAGTTGTCGACTGCGTGTTAGCAGATGATTTTGTGCCAATCTGTTGCTCGTCGTTCAAGGCCATGCTGGTTTCTTTAACTAAATGCGAAGGGAAGGCCATTCCTCAAATGCAATCGCTTATACTTGCATCATGAAGGCAAGTGACACTATCCGAGAAATTGAAATGGAAGCAAAATTTCCAATGATATTGTTAGTCAAGGACTATTGGAGGTAGATTTTGTGATTGGCAGTACCTTGATTGACTATGCAATGCAAGAGGGCTCTTGGCTAACCATGCCGTGCTCAACGATGTCTTGGGTAAATTATATGCCAAATGTGGTTCTGTATGAAAGCACATAAGGTTTTTGAAGAGCTTCGTGTCTGGAACGTCGTCTCTTGGAATGCAATGATTGCGGGGAATGCCAAACACAGCTTCGGCAAGTAGCTCTGGGCTATTTTCACCGAGCGCGAAGGGAATGCCTACCCAATGTTGTGCTTAATGATGCTTTGGCCGGCATGTATACGAAATGTAGTGCCACTACAAGGTTCAATGGTCACCCAAGGGGTGGCCGCCCAAATTAAAGAGGAAATGAACGCCCATTCGGTAAAATAGGAAATGTGTGTGGATGGGGGAAATTAAAGAAGAGCCATGGCGTGAGGCAGGAAGAGTGGAGGGGGAGTGGTGAGCTCTCACCGGCCATTGTGCTGCTCCTTCGATGTCGCCCAAGAAAACAAAAGTCTCAAAAAAATGCGAGTGCGTCCCTTTTCAGCACTGGTCCCGGTTGGTTTCATGCTACTCCTGTTACCCGCTGCCACATTAGCAAGGGTGCATTTTTATGCTCCCTAGCAACGATGGCCCCATCGTTGCTAAGCGAGGGGGGGAAGCTAATATTAGAAGGGGTGTTATATAAAGAAAAAAACGTGGAGAAGAGAAGAGAATATTGTGAGGGTATTGAGAGGAGGAGGAACTCGGAGCCGTTGCATAAGTGTGGCATGAGCAAGACAGAGGAAAACTCTCTCTCTCTCTCTCTCTCTCTCTCTCTCTCTCTCTCTCTCTCTCTCTCTCTCTCTCTCTCTCTCTCTCTCTCTCTCTCTCTCTCTCTCTCTCTCTCTCTCTCTCTCTCTCTCTCACACATTGCTTAAGCAAGGGGAAGAGACAATATCCCGCTCTCTCGTGCTTTAAGAAGGAAAAGGACACACGCTCTCTCTCTCTCTCTCTCTCGTTCTCGAACGAGCAAGGGAGGAAAGGAAAGACACAATCTCTATCTCTCTCGTGCTTGAGCTAGGGAAGGAGAGGCTCTCTCTCGTTCGCAACCTCTAGGAGGAGAAAATCTATCTCTCGATCTCTCTTTCGAATCTAAGCAAGGAGAGTTCAAGAAGCAATTGGAAGGGCACAGAGTTGAAGAAGCAAATTGAAGGGAGCTCGGTAAGCCAGGGCTGCTGAAGATTGGACGAAGTTAAGCGGGCTCAATCTGGAAGCCCCACATAGGAGAAACTTTGACCATCAACGTCAACTTAGATTTAATTAACTCGTTTTGGAGAATGATGGAGCCGTTAACGGCCCAAGGAAAGTTGTAAGGGGAGTGTAAACTCCTAAACCATCGTTTGAATTAAGTAACAGGTGTCGTTAACGACACTACCTCAATAATTGTGCATCAATTTTGTCAATGTTATCAATTTTCAAGTAGTTTTTGTGCGCCATTAGCATTACCAGGTAAATTATAACTACCCTATTGTGTGGTGTGGCAATTCTTGGCTCTCATTTTTCCCACAACCAACAACCCGGTGTTGACCTGGCTCACGTTTCGAACCCATATCCCCCGACAACGGACACGCCACCACCCCCCTTGCACGCAGCACCTACAATGCTTCACCATAGACACCAAATGGATGGAGCTCCCCTCTCTCTTCATGCTGCTTTAAGAGGCGAACCACTCCAATATAAATATATACTACTTACATATGCATGTGGGACAATCTCTTATGCCATGTGGCAGCCCCTTATCACCTGTAACCTCCAAGCTCCTAAAAACAATTAAACTTGATATATAGAAAAACCTTTTTGGGCCATGCCATTTCTAGTTCAAGGGTCCAATGCCCAAGCTGCAAAGCTGTGTGAAAAGCTTGCATCCCTGGCTTTGAATCACCACTCCCCTTGATGCAAGACATGGCAAGACATGACCATATGAATTCCGATTGCCAATCCAAAAAGATCGACATGCACCATAAATCAAGCCCATGGACTTACTCTTACTTGGAGCCACTGGCCAATCCGATAAGGATCTGCAAAAACCACTTCAAACTGCAAACCGCCGCCATAACTTGCCCTCTGTATCTCTAATTGAGGAGCTATCTAGACGAGCATGTAGATCACATTGAGGGCTACCTCTAGAATTTATCTTCCTACACTTTTCACTTAGACCACCCATCTTTGATAGGCACCATGACAGATTACTCTGGCTCGAGAAACCACATAAAGAATATATACCCGAGAGCCCTTGCCTACCCTTGAACTTGAGATTTGCCTTCATGGTGATAGCCTGTGAAAAAGATCAAGGAAAAATCAATCTAATAAATAGCCAAATCTTGGCTAAGTCATACACCAAGAAAAGTCAAAATATAGCATATATTTAGGCATAAAAGTCTCAACTCTTTGAATCTAGAAAAAAATCATGTAATCCAAAACACAAAGTGCATCAACCGCACTTGGCAAGCAAGACAATTATTGGCAAGAAACTAGATTCAAACCAACCAAAATATGGCACAAATTGATGCTAAAAAATAGCTAAAAATTAGCCCACATATGCCATTGTAAGATGGAGAATATCATCGCCAAAAGCCACACATCATGTGCATCCACATGGCAATACAAACAAGTATCAAAGCATGCACCAAACATGCATCACATAAGCCTCAACATCCATTGGAAAATCATCTCATAATCATTCCAAAATGCCTGCAAAACTCTCTTCGCAAATTTGTGCACCACACTCTCCCAAATCAGCTCAATTGCACAAGTTAGCATGCATAACTTGTGATGAATCCACTCTCAAATCTTGAGAGTCTACAAGAGTGGATACATCCACCAAATATTCTTAATTTATGCACATAAATTTTCTGAAATTTTCAGCCCACACTCTCCTCATTCATAGAAAATGCTATGTGCACATGACAAGAGAACAACCAAACCCAATCCAAGCTCTCTAGATGTAGAAAATCAGGTCCAAAAGCACTCTAAATCACCACAATGGGCATACATGTTCTGCATATCAATTTTCAAGTGTATGTATGTGTATGTGCACATATACACACACCAAAAAACTCATGCAGTGCAAAGTATTTGTAAGCAGAAGAACTTGCTAAAGTAGACCCCTCTGTTGCCTGAAGTAGATAACTCCCAAACCCTGTAGTATATGCCAAACTTTCCTTATGCAAAGTTGTAGAGCATGCAAAATTAATCAAGAATAACAAAAATTGACCTGGAACACTAATTCTGACGAGAATAAACTTGATCTGAAAAATCTGCAGCCGACAGCACGATCGATAGGCGGTCGGAGTGACATATCTTAAAATCGGTGATGATTTTGAGAAAACTTTCTTTTGCAAAGTTAAAGAGCACAAAAAATTGGTGAGTTTGCACAGGAATTGGCCTAAATTAACACATCTTGATGGAAAAAAATAGATCTACGAAAATGTACTAAAGTTTTTTCTACCTTTTTTTCTTCCTGCATGTTCCCTACCAAGCTTCAATAATGCTCTCCAATCCTCAAGCTATGATACCAGTTGAAGTGTGACAGCAAGTATGTGTGTGTGTGTGTGTGTGTGTGTGTGTGTGTGTGTGTGTGTGTGTGTGTGTGTGTGTGTGTGTGTGTGTGTGTGTGTGTGTGTGTGTGTGTGTGTGTGTGTGTGTGTAGAAATAGAGAAGAGATAAGAAGAGGAGACTTGTGTTTGTAGGGGATAAATTTGCTTCTTGCATGTTCCCTACCAAGCTCTAATAGTTCTTCCCAATCCTCAAGCTATGATACCAGTTGAAGTGTGAGAGCAAGTGTGTGTGTGTGTAGAAATAGAGAAGACATAAGAAGATGAGACTTGTGTTTGTAGGGGATAAATTTATTCACTATGACTATGTGAGCCCCCTTATTCTATTATGTACATAATGAATAAGTATAGTGGATGGGCGACTGGCCTAACGAGCCACATGGGGCTTTACCCCAGCAAAAGCTTCAAGTTAATAAACTATGTGCTAAGAGTCGTAGTTATTAAGCTTAGGCTCAAGTTGGAAGAGTTAAGCATATCTAAGTCGTGTCACTCATGCTGGATAAGATGAGCATTAGAGTCAATGTCAATTCACTTAATCATGGTGAAGTGACATAGAGTTCAATACTCATGCACAATGCACAATAAGATGAGAGCACATATCCTCAATAGAAAAAACCCTTCTTAAAGGGACGCCAGCTTGTAAACTCACATCATATTCTTTTATAGCTACACCTTCTTCTAAAGAACCCCTCAAAAATCTTACTTGCACCAGATATTGTTTTCCATGCATTTATGTGTATGCATATAGGATGTCCCATCGTTGGACATATGCACTAGACACTCTTTTTACGTCCACATGTGCACCTTAATTGGACTACAATAGGCAAATCAAATTTCCATGTTGTTACCCTTATATTTGCTGCCCTCTTAATTCTATATCCATCATCAAATAATCTCTTCAATATTTTATTAATATTTCCATGCTAATAAGTACTCCAATAATGCACATGCCCCACATGCACTTTTTTCCACTAGGTTTTTTCTTTGTTCATCTAGTATTAGACCATAATTTAAAACCTCGCTTCTCTATTTCTCTTGTACATACTCTAAATAAAAAAAGAGAGAACGCATCACCACTATGCTGCTACAATGGACAATGCAACATCATCCCTCACACCAAAGAAAAATTTGGACATTCAAGATGCTACAACAAAATGAACCTCATCAACAAATTCATTGATAAATGTAGAAAATACAATCAACAGCCTTCCAGCCTCCACGGACAAATGCTAACTGAGCTCCTATCAATTAACCAGAATTAGTAAAGACCCAAGCCTTGTAAATGCACATCCAAGACAAATGCAAAGAAGAAGTGAAGATTGGAGTTATACATTTGTCACATTTTTCAAAAATGGTCATGTATTATAAACTCCTGATTTATTTCAAGCCATTGTGATAATTGTAATGTGAGCTCAATGAGAGTTCCAAGATATAAAGCATACATCAATTACTATGCCATGGTTGTAGATACAGTAAATAATGGATCCCTAAAGTCCTTGAGCGCTCCAAAAAATCACATTTTAACCATAGGTATATAAGATAGTGTGTGACTAGAATTAGGGTTCTCAGCCTCATTTGTTGAGACCACTCTTAGTGAGAGCTCATGAGCTATGTGGCTATGGAGTCTTGAGCTTCTCCTTGCTCATGTGACTTGATTAACACTAATCAATGCTTAATTGTCTTTTACCATGGCTCTCTCATACTCTCTTAGGATTGCCTGTGATGCTTTGATTAGATAGATCTTAACTACTTAGTGGATAATCCCTCTCTAATCTTATGTGATTTCCCTCTATTATTTGTGTGTGCATTTAGGTTTGATTGGAGTGTGGATGCTCAATAGATGTATGTGTGTGCACTTGTGATTAGTGTGTTGCATGATGGGATTAGTGATGTGTGCATCGTTGCAAATGTGTATGCACTTGTGATTAGTGTGCTACATGATGGGATTAGTTATGTGTGCATCGTTGCAATCTTTAGTGTGTGTGATTGGGTTGATTTGAGGTGAAGGAAAGTGGATGTGGAGATTTCCAATCATTCTCGCTTAGCTCCTTCATAGTCCAAGAAGCTCATCTCATGGAGTCACCATTTGTGTTCTCATGATTAGCTCACTAATCATGTGAGTGTTTCCATGCCCTAGTCAGGTATCTCATCACTCCGGATTGACATTTATGTGTTGATCATTGGAGCTATGCTATGATGGTACCACCAACAAAGGGCATCACAAGCATCCCAACTAGAAGTTCCATGTTATCAATGTGGAGGTGATTATTGGGTAAGAGTTTGTCCACACAAGAGTGAAAGTAAAAAGATTTTTGGATTTTGTGATGGATGTGGAATTGACCATGCTCTTCCAAAATTTTTGAAGAATCCTGATAACAAAGAAAAAGAGACGATAAATGTCATTGAAATATTGTTGTGTTGCTCAAGTGGATCACAAACTAAGCCTAAAATATCAATAAAGCTTGTGACTAGAGCTCGAGCTCAAGAAGCTGCAAAAAACACACCCAGGGAAGCAGAAAACAAATTTCTAGTTCAAATGGAAATTGAGAGCTTGTCAGTAAGGACTCAAAGAAAATCTTGAAAATCAAATAAGACAAAATGAAATCAAAGAGGCTAGCTAAAGGAGAATTGTTTTTTAGAAATGAAACTGCAACAAGCTAGAGTGCGGCTAAAACATGAAATGGAGAACAAGAATCAAACAAAAGGAGTTGTGGTACTTAAAACATCATCATGAGGCTTATTCCTGGTAGATAAAGTGATGGAACCCTTAGAGGCTCTATTATAAGCTTACGAGACTAAACTGAAAACCAATCAGACACTGGAACAGAGATGGTTGACATATCCACATCCTGAAGTTAAAAAACAGAGACTAGAGATGTCCAAAAGGCTCATAAAGATAGCTCAAGCTCTAATGGAGCAAGAGAAACAAAACATACCTAAACAAGAAGTATTGATCCATGAAAGAAATAGGGAAATTGATCACAAAGGAAACAAAATGACAAATCCCATGAAGCCTAACATAGAAACACCATTTGGTACAAGGGTAGTGGCTAATACCATGGCAACTCCAAGTCGCAAGTGATGGTGTAAATTCCAAAAGTGGAGGAGCCATGGACACAAGCCTTATTCAAAACAATATGAAATAGAAAGGATGGTAGTGTGACTTTTAAGTCAACACATGATCACAAGCTCTATCTTGGAGATATGCAATCTCTGAATGGGGATGGGAATAGGAGCATCTGTGGAGAGTAAGCTTGAAACATTGAACAATTTTCCATCTTTTATAGGAGCATATGAAATGAAATCGGAGGTCAAGGTGGTGCCTTCTTAGTGGAAAGGATGATGGACACTAAGAGCCCACACAAGTTTATGTTAACTCCTATACAATGTAAGATAACTCTATCAAAGATGTTACAAATTAGACCCCATCTATGGGAGGAAGTAGGAAAAAACTTAGAGAATATGGGGCCGAGAATTCCTCATCAAGACATTGCCTTACAAGATCACATCGATTAAACCACACACGATAAACCAAAGGTGCAACCTGTACCTTTGAACAAGGTGGGTGATTACTATGAAGTGGAAGAAGGAATACCACCTTACCCATGGAGCATCATATTGCTTAGAATAGGAAGCCTCTCTAGCAAATGCGAATAAGCAAATTGCTTATAACCACATATTGCACAACATAAATATTTTCCATGAATTGACTGTGTATGCATAACCGGGCTACATTACAAGGCCTACATAGGCACATTTTTTGATTGCCTAAGCACAACACATACCCTTGGCGATCCCCTGTCGTCTAGGAGGACTCCAAATAGGAGGAGGGGGAGGCATTCTAAATGCAGACCTAATATTATGAATATTAGAGGCCAATGTTTTGTGAATTGCATTGAATTTTTGCGTTTGATTGTGATAATTTTTTGACTTAATTCAGAGTATGTGCCCTCATAATAGCGAAACAGGAGAAGTATGGGGACAAAAACCATATATGAGTGCCTAGGGACATGTGTATAGTGTACATAGCGTTTAGAATTCTTTTCAAATGATTTTGACTTTTGTTGAGTTTATTTTTGGTTTTATGTAGTTATTTTTTGAGATTTTTTGAAAAACAAAAGCAAAAAAAGGAGAGGAGAAAAACAGGAAGAAAAATTCATAATCCAAATGAAGAACATACTGGAGAGATGCCGAGCAGTACAAAGAGAAGTAGGTACAAGAAAATGACAAAACTTTACGAGGTATGCTTGAAAGCCATATGCACAATGGATAATGTCAGAGCTAAGAAAAGAATGGTGATCAGTCTTCAACACCAACATGAGGCCAAAAATGACTAAGGATGGTCATTAAACTCTAGGCCAGACTACAAGGACAAAGAAATTTGGTGATGCAACTCAAGTGCAAAGTTTCTATCGGACACTTCATGTGACTACAAGGCCGTATACAGGAAGTAGACCATTATATTGTAAATCTTCTATCTTGTATGTGACTTAATGAAGCCTAACAAGAAAAAGGGACTAACTATACTGACAAGAACAAAAGGGGCAGATGTCTGCAAGAGCAACCACGAATCAAGCCTTATTCTGGTCATCATCATTGGTTCTACACGTGATTGGCAGCCAGAAGGTGCCAAAGATACCCATCAATCATTTTTGAGACTGACATCCAAAAAAGTGCCAAATACAAGTACATCATGTATATGAGTTTTGGGGACAAATGGACCATGATAGCTCATAGATAAGCATCTATCACGAATGATGTTAGATAAGTCCCTTTTGATGCAAGTGACTAACTTGGGGAACTTACTAGGGTTTGTCGGGCTTTAACTAAGTCACATAAGTAGAAGTAGTATAATGATTTACACATCACACAAGAGCTAATAGTGGAAAATTAAACTTTGATCACCTTGATGTAGGAACAAAGGAATCACCCACGAAGAAGAGCAGACACAAATGGTAGCCAAACCAGCCTTTCTAGGGTTACATATCTTGTCTTTTATGAGGTGGATTGAATGCTAGCCATGGGTTTTGAACCTCAAATCAACAAAATTATCTCCCAAATTCGGCATGATAGATAGACTTTGTATTGGAGTGCAACTTGGCCTAAGGAAGTTGAAGGTTTAACCAGACAATTTCTACAGAATCTTTACAAAGTTGTCATGGGGTCACAAGATCTGAAAGCCAATCATTCAATTCTACAAATTGTAGAAGTTGTTTTTGAGAATGAGAAATACTAAGAATAGAAAGATTTGCTAGAGCAAGTGATGGATGGAACTTTATGTATCCATGGTGATAAGAGTCAAACTGAACAAATCGGGATCTTTTAGAATTTCTGTCTGGAAATTTTCCTATCATGGCAGCAACAAATATTTCAGCTCGGAGCATGGATGCGAAGGACATAACGTTCGTCATCAATTATGATTTTCATGGATCAAATTCTTGCTGTTGACAAAAAGTAAAAGTAGTGCAGCACAAGGAAGAAAGAACAACAACAAAGGCCGAACCGACATTGAAAACCAGGTCTTGTCGAGGACGACATGAACTTGGAGGGGGGGAGTGTTGACCCGTGGGTCAACAACACGACATAACTCAACAAAGATTTATTTTCAAAGAGTTATGAAATGCTATGGATTATGGTTATAAACATCATTTGTAATAAGTAGCTAATCTAGTTGCAGAAGCCGGGGTACAATGGCACTTCTTGATTGTACATACAAAGTCATTTTACCCCTTGAACTCTATTTTAGGTTTAACCTATGGTAGCCTTAGTATATAAGGTACCTAGGTCATTTTGTAAAAAAACTTTTATCATAATCAAGTTTTAAGCTGCCGTCAACTGTGTGAGAGAGAGGAAGAGAGAGTGTGTGAGCTTCTTCCTGACGCAACTCCCCGCTTGCCCATCACATGGGAGATCCAAATACACCATCATGATAGGCTCAGTGAGAGCAATGTGACAACGCCAAGCATTCCTCGTGGAACGGAGCAAACGAGCTCCCGCATCTACGAGCTATTTGTGGCTGCAAGTATATCAAACAATGTCTGTTTTTTGCTTGCAAGTAGTCATCAGAATCGTAGCAACATAAGCTACACATAGGTACTCATAGATTTTAGTTTTGGGAACTTCCAAAATCCGGCTCTGCCTTCATATGCCTTTTTTAGAGATGGGTTTAGAATTAGGATTTTGAGCGTAGAGGCTTGGGATAGGTCTATCCTAGTGAGGGGATGGTGTTCCTTAAGTTTCATACGATTCTGGTATGGTTTGGTGAGTTTCCTTGCGTTTGTGTGTATGTGGGTTGGGTGGTGTAGTTGAGAGCAGTGAGATTCCTTGTTGTGGTTTAGTTATCCTTTTAGAGTGTTGTATGTGTGGGATGGTATTAGCCTGCCAAGATAAAGAGATTTCCTCTGTGTGTCTATCATGTCATTTGTGTCCTCGATTGACATTCTCTTGATCTAGGTAGTGTTGCATGCACTTCAGAGGTGTTGTGATTCGCTCCCGCAACACTTGTCAACTATGCATTTGCAATCAATCATTTTTTGTGTATCCAGGTCCTTGGTCTTTTACCTTGATTCCAAGATAATACTCAGCATTTGTAAGGGTGCAATGTCATAGCCCTCTCATAAAAAAATCTTGTTGGGGTTACTTCATTCATACATACATCTAGAGTAGCTAGTATCTGATTCAAGCCAAAAGGTTTGAACAATTCTTCTGGAAATGACTTTGGAATGTAATGTTTTTCTTCTACTGGTATGTATAAGATGAAATATTCTCTTGTCATGCTCTTGCACTTAGAGGCTCCACACGTTTTAAGATGTGCTTTGGTTTGTAACCATGTAGGTATCTCTTTATCATTGACCTTTGTTGAGTCAAATTCATCTACAAGAGTTTGATTAACGCCTTTGTAGCTATGGCCCTTCATGTAGATATGGTTGTAGCCCCAATCATGTGCCATCTTAAGTTGACACATATATGGTCTCTCTAAAACTACATCAAAGTTGTTTCTTTTGCCCAAATCCACTAGGGAAAAGGTATGCTTATACTCTGTTGTGCATGAGGATACCAGGATCTGTTCCAACATACCCATTGGTCTCTCTACATATCCGTCCACAAGTTGTAGTTTTGTTCTTGTTTTCCTGAGAGCTCGTCTCCCCCATTTTTCCCATATGTATTTCATGTCAATGCCCACCCCAACCCCACTATCAAGTATAGAAATCGTTCTTGACCCCTTTACCCATTTTTTCCTTGTGGTTGGTTGTCATATTTGACATTGTTCCAAAGTATTGGGTTCTAGCTTGAAATGAGCTCACTTCTAACTGTATTGTAACCGTAAGAAGAATTGAAAGAATTCAAGGGACAGTGCAATGACAATAGATTTATTGGTTTCCTTTGGGACCCACTTCTTTGTGATTATTGGCTATTTTGTTGATGCTGCTTATTTGGGAACCCATACTTGTCCATGTTTCGTTTGTGTTTGAAGAGACTTCTTTGGGAACCACCTTGTCTTTGTGTAAGTCAGCAGCGGTCTTTACTTTAGTCCTTGTACGCTTGGTTGAGGATTAGATTCAAACTTTGGTAGTTTATACTTTAATCATTTTGGAATCCAAATAAACTCCTAATCTCTTTCTGCTTGAATCAACTTCTTTGGAATCCAAATCTAAGTTGCAAAAGCTTCTGACTTTGTGATTTTCTTAGCCGTTCTCCACACTTTGATTGTTTTCCTTTTGGTGTTGGATCTTGTGATTTTTCATCAGAGATTTTCATCTTCTTCATCCATAACTATTTTTGGCCGAACAAGCTCTTCGGTATCTAGATTTGTCAAACTTTTTGGTTCTGGCTTGTTGTTCTTTGCTTTTGGCCTTCCTTGGTTGTTACGAACGTTGCTAGTGAGGGTGATGACCTGAGTTCTTGGTAGGGGATGTCATAAGAATCAACACTGTCACTGCTATCCTCAGCAAGGTTCCATTTTAGCACTTTCTCTTTGTGGTTTGGTTGGTTATGGAAAGTTACTGTCTGTTTGCTCTTGGATTGTTGTTTCTGGGATGACTTTGTATCCACTTGATTAGAGTGTTGGTAGCTCATTGACATAGTTGTGTTCTTCTTGACTGAGTCTTTTCTTCATGTATAGGAGCCATGTATGAGGGTGCTTGTTGCAGTTGCATTTTTACCATCATAGATTGTGGAATCCACTTTTGATGCACTTTATTCTTGTAGCGATGACATTGGTTCCTGGGTCTTTGATCTGGACACTCATAAAACCACGCATTAGTTGAAGTGTCATTTATGTCACTTGCTGGGTTGTTTGGATTTTCGTTGTCAGCATCTTCTTGAAGCTGTGTTCTACGAAGTCATAGAGATCGTCTTCTTCTTCGTCTTTGTTTCCCTAGATTCTCAGGGGTTTCACCGTTCAATACCCCCTATATAACGTGCATCATGGGGTATTAAAAAAACCCCTCTTTTAAAATGTCTGAATGAATAAAATAACCTCTTATTTTAGGAAGTTTTTCCAAAATTGAATATAAAAACCCCTTATTTTAATGTTTCTTTGTTAAATTTCTTAATTTTTTTGTATTTAAAAACCCCTCCTTTCAAACTTACGTTATACATTAACATGATTACATAGTGCACCCCCTGATCATGAATTACACTCACTACAAGTAAGGAACAACATCATAGTCATTTTCATCACAAAAATTTGTTGTTGGACTGTCTTGAATAGCACACACATCCAGAGTAGCCAAGATGTGTTCCCATTCGAGTGGCTCTAAAACGTCCTCACGAAAGGATTTTGGGATATAATCTTTATCTTCAATTTCCATTTCTAGGATGCATTCCTCTTGCTTTAAGATTCCACATTTCGAAGCTCCACACATCCACAGTCCTTTAGGCTTACCCAACCATGGTGGAAGTTTTGATTCTGCTATAGTAGCGGAATAAAACTCTTCCATAGGGATTCTCGTCACATCCTTGTAACTATGGTCTTTGAGATTGATTCTCGTCGTGGTTTCCATATGTCTTAAGTAGATATGGTCATAATCCCAATCTTGGACCATTTTCAATTGTCTCATGAATTGTCTTCCTAGAATGATATCTTAGTTATTCGTCTTGCCAAAGTCAACAATAGCAAAGGTTTTCTCATATTCAATACCACAAGAAGTAACAACTGCTTTTTCTAGAAGTCCTATGGGCCTTTTTGTGTGTCCGTCTGCAAGCTACAATTTCATCTTGGTAGCCATCACTGCTAGTTTTTTTCATTTTTTTCAGATCTCTTTTGTTGCAATGGCAATGCCAGCTCCACGGTCAAGGATTACCATGGTTTTTACACCTTGAAATTCCATAGGAAGAGTGGTGTTTCCATCTTCCCCCTCATAGTACTCGCCTACCTTGTTTAGTGGCACTTGCCAAGTGTTTAACTGAGGCATTTCAAGCTCTTTGATCCCTTCTTAGATTTAAGGAATTGGTTTTTTTACACCAAATTTCTCTATGCATTTTTCCACAGTAGCCCACATGTTTGGTCGTATCCTGAGCAACTCAGGTAACGTTATCGTACATGTGACTGGTGTCGACAACAATGTCTATCAATCCTTTTGAATTGATGGCCTTGTTGGAAGACAATCTTTGTGATGGGACTCGAATTGGCCTCGTGCTCTTCCGTATAGGACAATAGTGTTCTTAGCCAATGGGGTTGATTATTCATAGATTGTACATATCCTTTGTCTCCCCAATACGTTTCTACTTCTAGATTCATTTGAGATCCAGTCAATTTTGTCTATTGGTGGAAGAGACACTCCTCCTCCATCACTCGTTTTGTTTACTCTTCTGCTTATCTCACTGGCTTCATTGGCCTCTCTGACTTGTTTCCACAATTCGTCAAAGCCATCAATTTCTTTAGAGTTGTTAGCAGGTATAGCTATGTGAAATCCCTTGGAAGAGTTATCAGTGGTATTCAACACTATCCTTAGCTCTAAAGGGGGGTCCTTGAGCTTTTTTCCATGCTCGTGACTAGAATATAGCTCCTTTTGTTCCTGGTTTGCATTAGGAAAAAATTGGACTCACAAAGGGGCCTTATAAGGAGTTTGACTTCCTCTCTCATGTCCAAAACGGGTGTGCAATAATTTTTTTCAAATCAACTCTAAACTTGACGAAGATTTGTCAGTTAGAATCTACTTTATCTTGAAAGATTCTATTTTTGATTTTCTATCTAACTCCGTCTAAAATCTAGAGAATCAAAAATAGAATCTTTCAAAATATGAGGAATCTCGTGGCGTGCTATATATCAATAGAAAGAGCTTTAAAAGTAGATTCTAACTGCCAAATCTCCGCCAAGTTTAGAGTTGATTTGCAAAAGTTTTACTGCATGCCCATTTTGGACATGAGAGAGGAAGTCAAACTCCTTATAAGGCCCCTTTGTGAGTCCAAATTTTCTCTAATGGTGAGATTACTGGTGTAGCTGGGACAAGGATCACACCCTCAGGTTTTCCAAGTGGTAGTTCTAGTAAAGCTTGGACTGCTTGAATCATTTTTTGGCACATTTCAAGACTGTTCTTTTCTAGTTCCACATATGGATATGTCATCCATCTATATTTTTGGATTTCGTTGTGTTTGATCCGTGTTTCATAGGCTTTTAGGAGGGTGTCTAATGGCTCATTAACCTTCTCGACCAACACTGATCCTCGTGAGCTAGCACTTTTTGGCTCACTTTTCGATGATGGTTCTTTGGAGGTTGAGACATCTGTGCAAGAGAAGGTGTAACCCTTTCCTCATGTTGTCGTATCTTCTCTTTAGCTTGGGTAAGCTCCTCAGCTAGGGATTTCTGCTCTCGTTCCCTACATGCTTTCATCCTAGCCTTTCTAGCTTTCCAACTACTCCGTTTGCTCTTGGTTTTTTGACTAGGTGCATTGGCCTCTAGTTCACTCGTCTCTGGACTCATGTTATTTTTTGTTTTCTCTGTCTCTTGCTTCTCCTCAACTTCCTTTTGAGCTTGCACTCTTGTAACAACTTGAACTGGTACGACATTTTTATTTTTCGAGCTACTGGGTAGTTGAACACTTCCTAAGACATTTGTTGTGATCTTTCTGATTTGGTTTGGATTTTTTCAGCAGTTGGGGATCAAGTGAATGACACCACAGTCAAGACAATAGGCATTCACTTGAGTGATCTCCGTTTGAGGACACCGTTTAACCAAGTGGTTGTCACGGCTTTTGTGACAATCTATCTCTGGTTGAGGAGCTTCTTCTTGCATTTCCTCTAGGCTATAAATAGGCTCTGACCTAGCGAAGCCTCTATTCGCAATGAACCACAATGTCCTTTTGTCCATCTTGTACCTTCTTTCTTCAGGTCGAAATGCGGGAGGTGGAGGTTGTATTGGCCTCATCACTCCATGCGTGTCTCTCATCTTCTATCGCTTCGAAGGGCAGTACCCACTTTGGTTGTCATAATACTTGTAGTTGGTACTAACACTTGTTTATTAGATGCTTTCATCATCTGTATGTATCTCATGTCTAAAGGCATTCTAGCACCTTGCAGCAGAGGTTGTTGTCATAAGACATGTTGTGGTCTTGCAACTCCTACTAGACCTGGCGCATTTCCCATAGCGTTTCTAGGTGGAGGAGGTGTTACTGGATTAGCTTGTACATATCCAAGATTTAGGAGACGAGGTTATTTTAGAGATTGATGCAGAGAATGAGTTATCAAGTAGCTCTCAAAATGAAATGAAACCAAACAAGAAAGTGACGATCTTCTATGATTTCTCTAACTAGGAGTCTACAAGATAAGAAAGGTATCATGCAATATGACTAAGAAAACAAGAGCACATGTAAGGAAAACCTATGCCTCTTATGAAGAGCAAAAAGCAGTATTTGATGCTTGCAAGAGCAACCAATTTTGTCAAAGACAAGGTTACACAGGGATATACAAAACCTACTTCAACATAGATCAATCTTAAGAAACAAAGCAAACCAAAAACCAAAGACACAACTAAAACATCAGCAAGGATGACAAAAACTGAGCGCAAATGGTGTTGTGTACATTTTGGACACCCGTATTTTTTGCAAATCTATACACATAGAAATGACATCGTGCGTCAAAAAGATGTGTGAGCTTTCTTTTTGTAGGCTTTCTAGAGCAAGCACATGTGCATGCAATGCAAGTCGCTTGACTAGTGGTGCTAGATGGCCAGTTGCTATAAGTTCCCGTGTTTAAAGTATGACTTGTATATAACTTAATGTCATACAATCTAATATCTACCTATCCCAAATGATTTTCTCGTATGGAACTCATCATTTAATGTGGAAAAATGAATGGGAACAAGAATTAGAATATAGATATGTGCTTTTAGACTTATCTCATCTCTGGACCAAAGGGAGAGAAAGCTACACATTAAGGGTCCAAAAAGGAGATGGTCTACCAAAGAGCAATGAGCAAATAAAGGAGCTTAAAAGACCTTAGGGTTAGCTTCATTAAAGACCTCCAAAGGTTATTGTTAAAAGTCCTTAGATCTACAACCTTTTGGTACTTTAGAACTTAGGCAAGCTAGGTGTGTGCTTGAGGTGTTCAAGTCAAAGATGAGTTAGGGTGTTCGAGCGAGCTCAACAAAGCGAGCTTTTTTTTTTTGGAGGGCCGCCCTCCTGACCTCTCCTTCCTTATCTCGCCGCCCATGTGCTTCCTCCTCTTCCCTTCCTCCTCCTCCTTAGCCTCCTCCTTCAACATCCTCCCTCTCCTCCACCCCCTCTCTCCATCTACTCCTGTAACCGCCCTCCCTTCCACCATATCCTCCTCTAGCAACCGCCATCCCTTCCTCAAAATCCTCTTCTCCAGCTCCCTTTTTTCATGTCACTCTATAACCTCTCTCTCTCTCTCTCTCTCTCTCTCTCTCTCTCTCCGATCTCTCTACCCAATCTCTCTCCCCCACCAACCCTCTCTCTTATTATCCTCCCTCTCTCTCCGTGTGTGTGTGTGTGTGTGTCTGTCTCGCCTGCCGCACCCCTCTCTCGATGTCTCATCCACTCTCTCTCTCTCTCTCTCTCTCTCTCTCTCTCTCTCTCTCTCTCTCTCTCTCTCTCTCTCTCTCTCTCTCTCTCTCTCTCTCTCTCTCTCTCTCTCTCTCTCTCTCTCTCTCTCTCTCTCTCTCTCCTCAGAGGAACAAAGAAGGCGGATGCGAGCACTGCATGTGAGAGTGACCGGGCTCAAGGATATAAATAATGTGGAGAAAGAGGTCACAAGCCTTACATCCATGATGTGGATGGAGAAACCTTTGCACACAAAGGCATGGAGGGTAGGTAAGAAAAGTGATGGCACGGGAGAATCTTCAAAGGGGAGAGCTCTCATACTACGCTTCCACTCGTTGGAAGAGAAGAAGGAATTCTTGAGGAAGAGGCCTGCTCTCAAAAAGACAGGTATTTTCTTCGGGGATGACCTGACTCTCTCACAGCTCGCACACATGAGAGAGGTAATGCCAGAGATTACAGCGGCAAGGGAGAAGGGAAAGATACCTTTTTACAGAGATGGATGGGTGGTGATTTTAGAGGACGCACCGCATGACGGTACGAGACCTATGGGACCACACTGAATATGGCTACCTAGAATTGTAATGGGTCTATGAGGCTGGATGTGGGTGCATTTGAGGACAGTTTCAAAGACAAGGATATTGTATTCTTCTCAGAGACTCATCAAGCCCCTGGATAGGTAATGCCACATGTGATGGGTTATAGATTGGAGACAGCTCACAGGACAAATGCGAGACCTCAGCATGGGAGCGGAGGTTCAGGAGGAGTAGCAATGCTATTTAGAGAGGAACTACAACCATTACTACATATTGTATGAAGAGATGATCATGCTAGATATATGTGGGTGAGACTGAGAGCTGACACAGGTCAATTCCTATATATTGCCATATGTTACATTCCTCCCAGTACATCTATGTACGCTGCATCCAGAGGGCAATCACCTTTCTCTATTCTAGATGATGACATATGGGAGTTTTCTAGGGATGGTGATATCATTCTCCTAGGGGACTTTAATGCCCGAACGGGGAACTCGCAGACAGTCTTCTACGACACTTCAGATAAGATGCTCAGAGAGATGGATGTGGGTGAGCTAGAGGACTGGACAGATGCTCAGATGATAGAGAGCAGACGGAGTATGGAAGATACCTCATGGAAATGACGACTACACATGTATTAGCCATATTGAATGGCTTACAGCGATTTTCCGAAGCATCCGGTTTGACATGCTTTCCACACAGACATGGGGCCAGTACAGTGGATTATGTTATGACACAACCAAGCTTTGTCCCTTGCATTTAGGATTTCACAGTGGGAGCCAGGCCAATGGGCATCGCAGTAGATCATGCTCTATTGACACTGTCTGTTAAATTTCAGTATAGTACAACCCAGACACGAGGAGGCAGGCCACACACCCGCTATACATTTACACCAGAGACTAATTTCGTTTATACAGAGGAGATCTGGGACCGTCTATTGGAAGGCACAGCTGGCACAAATGGTACAGGCCTCTCAACAGTGGAGGAGTGCACCAATATATTGACTGAGACACTGCATGGGGCTACATCAGTGGCATACCCATACACTCAGTCGGGTAAGAGACGACATTCTGGGAGCATGCCCCAGAATAGTTGGTATGATGAGGAATGCAGAGAGATGAGAGCCCAGCTCAGAGGGATCTTCTATTAGGAGTCATCACTTACAAACAGTCTCGGATTGCTTTCTGACGCCTTGTGCGATGGAAGAAGCGATCTTACCTAGCTCAGATGGAGCGAGACTTATATCAAATGTTCTTGAGTAGGGACTCAGGAGAGGCATGGCGACTCTTCCATGAGCACTCTCCTCCCCCAATGATTACTTCACCTGATGTGTGGGGCCAATATGCGACATCATTATATAAGGTTCTGGGACAGGAACCCCTTCCAGACCCTACCAAGCCTTGCCCAGCTATGAGCACTTTATTTACACCTGAGATGGTACTAAGGGCCATCGACAGGATGAGGACAGGGAAGGCATATGATCATGACGGTCTAGTAGCGGAGCACTTTATACATGCCAAGGATATGTTGATGGAGGTTCTCACAGTGTTTTTCAATCGTGCCATGTGTGAGGGATTACCTGAGACCTGGAGGTTGTCTAATATTGTGCCCATCTTCAAGGCTGGTGACCCTAGAGAGCCTAGGAATTACCACACTATTATGGTTGGACACACATTGGCACGATTGTATGCATCTATTCTGGAGCAACACTTGAGTAGTTGGGCAGAGGGCGAGGGTGTACGAGCAAAGGGTCAGGCCGGCTTCAGGAGGGGTTTCTCCACTCTTGATCATATTCTGACACTTAGGGCCATCATTGAGGAGGGCAGAGCACATGGGAGACGGATCTATTGTAGCTTTGTGGATTTTCGCAAAGCATTTGACATGGTACCAAGGGCTTGATTAATGCGCAGAGTGCAAGAGATGGGGGTGCCCATAGAGGTAATTTGGGGGATAATGGCTTTGTACAGATCAGTGGTGGGACATGTATACACTCCAGAAGGGGTATCTGATTTAGTTCACTCTACTATTGGAGTGAAACAGGGTTGCCCATTGTCTCCTACTCTATTTGGTATGTATGTTGATGAGGTGTCTGATTACATTGACAGAAAGGGTGACAAGGGTGCTCAGCTGGCACGGACGTGGATCCCATTTTTGCTTTATGCTGATGATATTATACTGATATCTGACTCACCAGAAGGTATGCAACGACATTTGGATGCACTACACAGTTTTGCAGAGGATAGTGGACTGGGTGTAAACCTAGGTAAAACAAAGGTTATGGTGTTTAACACCACACCGCAATGGGTCAGGAGATCATTACCTACTTTCAAATATGGTCAAGATATTGTGGAGTATACAGATGCATACACTTACCTGGGGGTAGTCTTCACTGGGCCGAGATTTTCTTTGAGAAGAGCAGCAGAGACTAGACTAACTAGAGCCGGTGCGTCTCTGGGAGGAATGGAGAGGATGTGTTCACAGGTTCAGTTCCAGGAACCTAGGACAAAGTTATGGCTCTTTGATACTTTGGTTGACTCTACTATGTTACGCCAGGATGGGTGGAGGCGTATGGAGAAGCCCCTAGTATCTATGATCTCTCGGCTGATTAGAGCCAAGGTTTCTGTACCGCATGATATCATTCGAGCGGAATTAGTTGCCCCCCCTATGGAGATTGAGGCGCTCACCAAATCAGTCTCCTTTGTACACAGTCTGTGGGATACTACTAGAGACAGATATGCCAGGGTGGCTCTAGAGTCCTCCAAACAATTAGCTCTTAACGGGGATACATCATGCTGGTATGCTTAGATGACATCATGGTTTCAGACACATGGTTTCACCATGGACAGGTTGCCTCCTTTTCAATACTCTCTTCAGGCACCCTTGAGGTCTCTAACATGGGTAGAGATTAATAGACTCATCCGTCAGGATTTGATCCAACTGGACACGAGGAGGACATGGATATTGCCGTTACAAGAGTTGGGCACAAAGATGGATTTCTATAGAGAGCATCTTCTCCACCTAACGGGGGATGGATTTGTGATTCGACCTAGCTATATGTACACGCATCTTTCGCATGGTTTGCATTGTGCCATTGACCAGATATGCACGTCCTCACATCAGCTCGAGATTGAGACTAGCAGATTCAAAGGGACACCAGCAGATAACAGAATATGCCACTTATGCCATCTAGAGCCAGAGACAGAAGTACATTACATATGTCATTGCACACTGTACTATGAGATACGAGGTCGTTTTCACTGTGTATTCAGAGAAGGTTTTGGGCCTCTATCTAGGGTCATGAGTTATGAGGATCAAAGATGTCTTGGGCTTTATCTACTTGAGTTACACAAGCATAGAGAAACCTTACTGAGGAGAGTTGAAGAGAGACATCCCCAGAGACAGATCACAGATTTCTTTACACTAGATATTGTACACCCAGAAAAACAGACAGAGGAGAAACAAGCGACGGTGGAGAGGTCTACCCGCACTACTGGCATTCTCATAGACCGAGCATTGGAGCTAGGGAGATCTAGACGACCCCGAGGGAGGAGAGGAGATACACAATTTCGAAGGCGGCTATGGCAAAGGATTCAAGCCATACTCTTTCATCGTCCAGAGTGCAGATGAAGATGGATCTCTACTCCCCTCCCATATTGTCTCCACATTGTACTGCTTAGTTTAGGATCCCGCAGTATTTATATTTTGTTATCCTAGTTTAATTTATTTTGTTAATCTAACTTTGTATCAGATACACCGCATTGTAACTTTCTGGTCTCATAGGTCACTTTGGCCTTTTGAAGACGTTAATATAACATTTCATTTCATTTCATTCCTCTCTCTCTCTCTTCCCTTCCCTTCCCTCCCATCCTAGAGTGACCTCCACCCCCCGTCTCTCTCTCTCTCTCTCTCTCTCTCTCTCTCTCTCTCTCTCTCTCTCTCTCTCTCTCTCTCTCTCTCTCTCTCTCTCTCTCTCTCTCTCTCTCTCTCTCTCTCTCTCTCTCTCTCTCTCTCTCTCTCTCTCTCTCTCTCTCTCTATGCTTCTAGCTAGAAAATATAAGACTCTACATCCATAGGTTTATCCGATGGTTTGCTTTCACCTTTAGGAATCATTGACTGAGAGAATTGATTCACCTGCTTGTAATCATGCTCTCAATATACCATCCAACCATGGCAATTGGTGGTTTTAAGTGGGAAAAGCCACTTGGCTGTAGCTGCCTTGTAAATTCCTTTTTTCATTATAATTTTACATCATTTAAACTGGTCAGGCGTGACGGGTAGTCTTGAATGCCATTATGAATGAGAATGAGGGGTTCTTCTCAAATCTGACACGCGCTACTTTTGGGCATTCTCTAAGCTGTATCACAGCCCGGATTCATGGGGGTTTGGTGGCGTTTTATGAGGGCTCTGCTGCAGTGAATCCTCTTTCCTGGTTAGCTACTTTCATGGTGGGCTCCGCGGCCAGCTGGGGGTGGCTCTAGGATGAATGGAATCTTCTGCAATCTATACATAAGGTGAGCACTTGCTTACTTAGTTTTCATTTAGCATTTTTTCTTTGTTTTCTCCTTGGTAGTATCTGTTGATCTGTTTTGGCTCCTTGCCCCTATCAAGTGCACTCAAGCTTTATGGATCCCAACAAAAAATCCACTGCTGAATCATATGAGGTAGCATTATACTCGGTTACTGGTTTTTTCAAATTTGTCATTATCAATTGCCTCTTGGAAATTTCTATATGACTTATGATGGTCTTGTTGTTTTTGGATGTTTAAACCATACTGTTGTAGTAAAGAAAAAAAAACTCTGTCACTGCTGCTCTTTTTGAGGTTTTGGTTTGGAAAGAAGAAGATGTTACAGTAATGGTTTTTGTTAAAATCCTACTGGCCGATTGGTCCCTAGACAGGTCCTTAGACAAAAGCTGGCTCAAATCTCTTACTAATGTTACTTTGGTTCTGATTATTTTCGGTCGGTTGAAGGTGACTGGTGTTCTTTGCTGGCAGCTAGTTCTCACTTTACGTTTGATATCTTGATGATTCCACACTGATGATTCCACACTGATGATTCCACACTATTTTACCGTATCATGGTAATGATGGTACCACTGTTTTATGGCTACAGCAAGAGCCGGTAGTATTAGAAATGAATGAAATTAAGAAAATAGATTTAGGAAATGAGTGATATTAATTTCATACTGCTGCTTTTTAAGCTCTTTTCCATGAAAATAAGTTGCATGGAGGGGTTGAGTTGGGGTTGTCTTGCCAACCGATCTATTGCCAGTTAACTAGGGAGTATCTAACTGGTTACTAATTTGTTGGGCTTTTGTCGTCTCTGGTGCTTCTTAGAGATAATGTGAGCTGGCTCACATGCTATAGTTACTATTGATCAAACATGTCGGCTAGGAATGCATGGATATGGATATAGTATGGCAGCTGGAGATGTGTATTACAAATTATGTTTGGTTATTGGCATTGATCTCTTTTACTGGTGCTCTTTTTTAGGTATCGATTAGGGCGTGACCTACTGTTCAAAGTATTGATTGATGACGGTGAAAACTCTCACCTAAGCTCTTTTTATACTAGCCTTCTCGGAACTTTAAAGGTAAGTATACTGGCTGCTCTTTGGTGACTGACAAAAATGTGTTCCAGTTAGTAAATACCAATTATTGACCTGATATTGGTGGCCCTTCAGCATGGGTATTGGGTGGTGTGATATTGGGAACTATGGTATGTTGAATAAGGCTTTATTGTTGCTGTTCAGATATCGGCAACTAACATTATTTGTTATTGCCTCACGTGAGAGGGGTGATACATTTGGTACTTAGATATGGTATTCAGCCTGAATTAGAGAGGGGATTGAACTTGTATCCAGCCATGTTGGGTAGATTTGACCCGCCTATTGTGCAGTTCTGCTATTTTAGGCCTATTATCGAACATCACCGGTTCTGACCCGATTGACATCTTAAGGATAATTGTCTGATGGTAAAATACAAAATGCCTAAAATTTGAAAGATTATTATCCTGTTAGTCTAAGGAAGATTTTGACTTCAAAAACTGCATTAACTGACTTTCAAAAAAAAGTTTTTAAGGGAGAATGAGCTCTTTTATAAGATGGAATGTAAGGAGCAATTGAAAAATATTCCTTTTTTGGCCTTATTTCACAGTGAAGTAACAAACTTTATACTGGGAATTAAAATATACGTTTCAAAATTTTTATCTAACACTTTGATTATATCTGGTTCTTTAAAATCAAAGAAAATTTACACATCATTATGATTTGCACAGCATGGTATTCTTCTTAGGATAGTACCAGGGTGACATGGATGAAAACTAGGTCACCCTAGTTACCTGTTATGCGGTTTGAAAACTAACGAACAGTTTTTTTTCTTAGTTTGGATGCAGGTAAGGGTGCCCTTTCCTTAGCTGTTGTTTGAGGGGATGTTATGTTGTACACTGATACTGTAACACTAATCAGGACCTTCTTTCCCTAATATGGCCTGATACTATGATGTATTGTTTTTTATATTCAGTCGAAAGGAATACATGATTTGTACTATATACTGTAGACATAGGTCTTTGAAGTTTGTCTCATGTGTTATGTATATTGTAAATAGTTTAAACTCTCTCTCCCTAAACACATGGGTGCTTTGGGTTTTAGACCTATGGCACCAGGACCTTGTCTACGGGATTGTTATCCTTAGGAGATACGACTTGAAACTGGATCTTCTAGGATAAGGGGGTTTCCACACAACCATTATGACCTGGTTCTTGGTTGGTTTTAGGATGGAATACCTACCAGTTCCTCTTTTTTGGATCTTACTGACTTTTTGATTTTTTACTTCAGATTGTCCCTATCTCTGCTGCTCTTGACCTTTCCACCTTTCCCTTTTCCCCCGCATCCCTGCTTGTGATTAAACTTATCCAGGACCCTTTGGCAATTTCTCTACTAAACCAATTCTCGACATGGTGGATGAATTAACCTTTGGTTGGACCTTTGATCCTCCCTTGAAAAACTTTGTGTATTCCACTGAATTTCTCACTGCAGGCGAACAACCATCTTGTATATGCTCTATGTTCTGATTTCCAAGAGTTCGGACAACACGTGTGTACTACAGATCTGTCTCTTATTAACTCAAAGGATATCAAGGACTTATTATGCAAAGGTTTGAATCATATCCCACTACAACCACTAAATTCACACTTGGCTTTTGCCGCATTGCTTACTTGCCTGACTAACATAGTCAGGTTACTGAATTTAGAGAGTCTACAACATGCTAGACTTGCTGATTCTATATCTACTTGCTTTCAAACGTGTATTGAGTCAATCCCTCCTGCATGGATTTGTCGGGAAGCAACATGGCTTTCCTCCTCAGTATCCTCTCTGATTCATAAACTCAAAAAGGATTGGTTTGTGGTAGGACTTGACAAAGCCCCTCATATACCTACTATTGTCTGTAAACACTTAGCCTGGGTGATGGCTCAGTCAAGGCTTGCAGGACCGGATTTTTTTCTTTCTGAAAGGAGTCCTGAAGAAGCCATTCATTATCTAGATTCCTCCCTGATGTACTTTAAATTAGATACTCAGAGTTCAAAACTACCTGTACTTTTCCCCACTTACAAAAGCCACAAGCATAAGTTCAGATGGATTTCAGATGCCTCCAACTGTATAATGTTATAAGCCACGAATGTGATCACTGCTTGCCTTAATCTTATTCTTACTGACTTTAATACCATTTGTGAGGAAAAGTTTCTAGCGATGAAAACCTTCACTGGACTTATGATTAATAACTTCTGGCTAGTGAAGAACTCTTCTGAGGTTTTCATTAATTTGCCGCAAAACATTATTTCAATTTTCTCAGCTGTATCACACAATGATATGAAAACATATCCCTCCTTGGGCCTTCTGGGGTTTTGTTTGTTCTACAACAGATCGACAAAATGGTTTTCGCAAGGAGGAAAGAGATGGGATACCAAACTATTTCACTGGCTAGAAGCCCAAGATGGGTAAAAAACATACAGAAAGGACCACCCACCCATTATAATCCCTTTAATCTAATGGAGATTATTGAATGGCTTTTTCGGAATTGCTTTGTTAGGCTAGGAGAGCAATGCTTTCAACAAATACATGGTATCCTGATGGGTTTCTCATGTTCACCAGTCATGTGCAATCTTTACCTAGCTTTCTTTGAGTATAAATGGATACTTAAACAATTAGAAACAAATGTTACTACCATAGATCTTACACAATTTCAACACACTTATAGATATATGGATGATCTTCTTAGCTTAAACAATCCCAGCTTTGCAGAATGCTTATCGTTAATCTACCCTGATACTCTTAAGATTGAACCCACCTTCATGGAATAACTTAGTATTCATGACAAAATTGTTGTTACTAAAACCTTATTTTTGAATATGGAGTTAACACTCTATTCCCCGTTTACTGGGAGATATATCACGGAATTCTCTTGGAAGAGAGACAAGCTACAACTAGGCCTGATTGAATTTGTCAGGAAAAAGAGTAATCATCCGCAAAAGATAGCAATCAAAACTTGTCTAGGCATGATATATCTCATTATGTATTCATCCTCAGATTCTTTCATTGCATTTCAAGCAATATGTCATCTTATGAAGAAGTTTGTAGCAAATGGGTTTGCTATGAAGGAGCTGCTTGGCACTACTAGGCACTTTCTTAATAAAAACTCTTGGCCTTTGTGCTTAGCTAAAAAAGAGACGGTGATTGAACTTATGGAACTTATTCATTGATACACTGGTTGTAGGGGAGGTCTCACCACTTGGTGATGTCCCTCCTCACCATGTGGTGGACCTTTCCTTGGGTAAGGGTGGGTCTCTCTCTCTCTCTCTCTCTCTCTCTCTCTCTCTCTCTCTCTCTCTCTCTCTCTCTCTCTCTCTCTCTCTCTCTCTCTCTCTCTCTCTCTCTCTCTCTCTCTTTATGCTTCTAAAAAATATAAGACTCTACATCCATAAGTTTATCCGATGGTTTGCTTTCACCTTTAGGAATCATTGACTGAGAGAATTGATTCACCTGCTTGTAATCCTGCTCTCAATATACCATCCAACCATGGCAATTGGTGGTTTTAGGTGGGAAAAGCCACTTGGCTGTAGTTGCCTTGTAACTTCCTTTTTTCATTATAATTTTACATCATTTAAACTGGCCAGCCATGACGGGTAGTCTTGAATGCCATTATGAATGAGAATGAAGGGTTCTTCTCAAATCTGAGGCGCGCTACTTTTGGGCATTCTCTAAGCTGTATCACCGCCCGGATTCATGGGGGTTTGGTGGAGTTTGATGAGGGCTCTACTGCGGTGAATCCTCTTTCCTGGTTAGCTACTTTCATGGTGGGCTCCACGGCCAGCTGGGGGTGGCTCTAGGATCAATGAAATCTTCTGCAATCTATACATAAGATGAGCACTTGCTCACTTAGTTTTCATTCAGCATTTTTTCTTTGTTTTCTCCTTGGTAGTATCTGTTGATCTGTTTCGGCTCCCTGACCCTATCAAGTGCACTCAAGCTTTATGGCTCCCAGCAAAAAAGCCACTGCTGAATCATATGAGGTAGCATTATACTCGGTTACTGGTTTTTTCAAATTTGTCATTATCAATTGCCTCTTGGAAATTTCTATATGACTTATGATGGTCTTGTTGTTTTTGGATGTTTAAACCATACTGTTGTAGTAAAGAAAAAAAAACTCTGTCACTGCTGCTCTTTTTGAGGTTTTGGTTTGGAAAGAAGAAGATGTTACAGTAATGGTTTTTGTTAAAATCCTACTGGCCGATTGGTCCTTAGACAGGTCCTTCGACAAAAGCTGGCTCAAATCTCTTACTAATGTTACTTTGGTTCTGATTATTTTCGGCCGGTTGAAGGTGACTGGTGTTCTTTACTGGCAGCTAGTTCTCACTTTACGTTTGATATCTTGATGATTCCACACTGATGATTCCACACTGTTTTAC